>NC_083624.1:9137153-9364653 GCF_963584025.1 Labrus mixtus
TTGTGCCCCTCTAGATGTTTGCGGACTTTGCTGAGAATTGTGGGCTTGAAGACCCTTGGGCTGCAGAACGGGCAGTGGATTAAACTGCAGCAGGCGCCACATTTCTCCAGAGGAGGAATCCCATTTCTTGGCTGAATGGTGACGTGTGGACCTGACTGGAGGGGAGAGGATTACGGTACAGTGAAGTGGAGTGACGGCAAGATCCAAAAGTGGCATTTGGCATTCCACTTGGGGAGCAGTGACATGTGGCGTAAATTCGGCGGCATATGCTTCTTGTGCCGTGGCTGATGGCGTGCCACAAGGGGACCAACACCATGTATCACTAGTGTCACACCAGGTGAAGTCTTGCACACAGTTTAAATTGCACAAATACATTTGCACATTTTCCGCACTGTTTCAGCCAAATATTTCACCAAAAGGCTATATTGCAAGAGCAAGGGAATGCACAAAATTGCACAAATATGTTGTCAACATTTAGGAATTGCCTGCAGTTTTTGGTAGCTGAAATCATGAAATTACAATTTGGGTGCCAAGGACGTCTTTTCTTGCTGCCGGGGTAACGTGTATCGAGGGGAGGAGTCCTAACTGTTTGAAAACAGTTTTATGAACTCAATAAAATCTCACTGAAAGAAATGTAAACATCTCAATATTATTCCAGAAGTGAAAATATTGAATAGCTACATTACATCTAAACACTTGTTTCTGACGTGTTATAAAACAGACATCTTCACGGCGTACAGTTGGAATGGTATGTGATACTAATGATACTGATAATAATGAGCTCACCTGGTCATTCAGTGTTTCCATAGTGGAGCAGAAAAGAAATAATGAAGGTTTGAGGATAGTGTGTTGTGTTTTTTTTTAAACTCCACTGTAAAGTGAACGAATCAATTTAACTCGATGTATAATACATTTACATTTATTAAGTATCAGGTTTACGTTAGATTACTTTAACAAAATGCGTTTAAATTCCCAAACAGGGTTCATAAAACACACCCTCGATACTACAGAGTAGATTCTTCTTCTTCTTCGGCTGGTAAAGAACGTGTCAGCGCATTACCGCCACCTACTGGTCAGGCGTGTCGATCGGGAACCATCGACTGTAATTAATTAATTATAACTAAACATCGCAAAATAAAACAATAAAAGGGATTAAAAATCTCGAAAATGTTACTCCCTTTGTTTTTTATGATATTGATTAAAACGGTGGATGAATTCCAACCAGCAGGTGGCGGAAGTGCGCCGGAACGCTGATTATGCTTCCTGTATCGAGAAGAAGCGCGTCACAGTCGGAGTACCGCACAGCCGAGCTGAGGCGAGCTGCGGAGCGGAGCTCAGGACGGAGACATGAGCTCATGAAGAGCTGTCAGTGTTATTTGTTTAGACCTCCCTCCATCATGTCTGTCTCACCGTGGGTCTGTCTGCTGCCCCTGATCTTCTACACCTGCTTAGGTGAGTGTTTTAGCTGTTATTGTTACGAACGCTACGAAGCCGCAGGTGTTTCGGTGTAAAGAGTGACCGTGTTAACTGGTTACTTCCAGCTGGTTACGCCAAGAGACGAGGCACATCAACGTGAATGTTTATGTTATTTTATCAAATACATATATGATGACTATATGTTGACACTATAACGATAAGCCAAATAAAAGAGACATTATTGAGGATTAATGTGTTATTACAACAGCCACACAGCTGGAAGACACCAGTTAACGCGGTCACTCTTTGAATCGTAACACCTGAACGTTAGCATGCTAACGTTGTGATGTGATATCTTCTGTGGCATTTATAAACTGTCTTTTCTCAATGTTAAGCTAATATAACGCGTTTAACATTGAGTCTGTCTTCAGGTGTTCTGTAGATTTATGTATCCTCGTTAAGTTGGTGTTATAGAGTGTTTATAACAGTTAGCTAACCGCACGGAGGCTGATGTTCAAACAGATGCAGTTGTTACGCACTCATTAACATCAGCTTGTCGGACAATCGAGGTGCTTTTAGGGCTATAGGAGAGGAATGAAACACTTATGACATAACGTGAGTTCTACTTCAAACATAAAGGGTTAGCTAAAGACGGGCTCGACATAATGAAATGTGGAAACAGAAAGTAAATCTGTTGTTTGAAAAGAGAAAATGAGGTTTGAAAAGAGAAAATGAGGTTTGAAAAGAGAAAATAAGGTTTGAAAAGAGAAAATAAGGTTTACATGTTCAGAGACAGGAACAGGTTTATTAGGCTACTCTTTTTTGTACACTTACTTTTAACAAGCTTTGTTATTATGGTGTGTAAATATCATGTGAGCAGCAGCACTTCTATACTGTCAACAAACCTACAACAAAAGATCACACAAGTGATATTAAAGAAAATATAAACAACATTTATTTTACACGATAGCCTAACTGAAGAGCAATACAGATCGTGCAGGAATGTAAAAAACAACATTTTCTGGCTCCAAAACTCCACCCCTTTGGAAAACAACTAACAGTATCATTACCTGTTTGATACCAAAGCTGCAAATACAACTTAGGGCGTTAATAGCCTAGCGCAAAGTGTGCGAAAGCGGGTGGCCTGGGTAATCCAACCTGTGGCTTCTTACCCTCATGTCATTGTCCACTCTCTGTCTCCGCGGTTTCTAACTCTACCCACTGTCCTATCTCTAAAATAAAACCCCAAATAAATCTTTAAATAATGGATAGATAAAATTAGAAGTCCTAGACACCAAATATTGGGTAATGTATTGTTGTTTTGCAGGTGTGTGTGAAAAAAAATAACACCATACTTACATTCTATTGAAGATTTTGAAGTCAGCGTCTCTTTACTCACACTACACAGAGGCGTTGGGAGAGGAGCTCCCAGAGCAAAGAAAAGTCTCAGTATTTAAGCACAATACAGAAAACATACGTCACGCTACTTAGCAACAGAGAAGTTATCTCTTCTCCGAGAGGCCCAGTCGTACCAGCTTCCCAACAATCCCTTAAGGACACCTGCTTACTCCCACTGATCTTATTAAGACCTCTAAAAGAACAAAACACTAAATCATTTTATGAGCATAGCACTCAATTAAACACTTCCATCAGCAGGCAAACCCCTGCACGCTGTTTTAACTCTACAAATATGTTAGCAACATTAAGACAAGATGGATGAGCGAAGAAGAGTGAGCCCTCGCTCCTCATCAGCTCCTCCTATCAAGTCGACTGAGGATAAAGGCATGGACATGTTTTTACAGGTCCTGATGAGACATAAGTCCTCTAAATCTTGATGTGGTCTTCAGGTGAAAGTAGGCGGACGTGAGTCCATCACTAATGAGCATTCTTATAATTTATTAATTTATTATTTACACAATTAATAAATCTTACTTTAGAAAATTCAAAATAAAGACAGTTTCATCTGATGCAATATGAAAGATTAGATAAGACATGATAAGTTAAACCCTCACTCCTCTCCACTCTCATTACAAATGTTGCCAACATATCTGTACAATTTAGACAGTGTGCAAGAGTTTTTCTGCAGATTTTGATAATGGTATCAATATTTGTTGATTTGTATAAATCTATATCAGTGTAAACTTCTGGTATCGTGATTCAAGACTTCCCTAGGTGGTACATTTGTCAGACTGGATGTGTGTAGGAACAGACCTACGATGTGTGTGCAGAAAAGAGGAAACGGAGCGTGTGAAGTGGTTCATCATACGCACTGAAACATTAGAAACATCCAGAGATCCCATATGAGAGAACCTTCTGTAACCCAGTGTTATCCTGAGTCAGTCTGTTAATAGTAGATTATTTTTGTTCCTCAAGTCTACTCATCAGATTGTTACTGTCATCACGGCTTCACACTCTCTGTTACAATGTATTCATAGAGAGTACGATTTTTCAATTATTTTTGTTACCACGTGTTTTAAAACGATACCATCTGTTATTTTCATGGTTGATGGAATAAAAAAGGACCTGACCCTTAAAAAGAACTGAACAGATCTTCAGTCAAAAAGGAAGGAAATTCTTGTGCTCCAGCCCCTCCACAAACGGAGGTCGGTGCTCTCAGAGAAGAGCTTACAACGTACAAAATATCTTCAGTCACATTTTTAATCAAAAGCTGCTGCAGGAGAAAGATGGAGAGCAGTGATGGTCCGCTCAGATTCACGTGTCCGCACACACTGAAATGTGTTTCATCAGACAGGTGCAAAGGAGAAGAACGAGCCCATCAAAATGTGACGCAATCTCCTGCACCTCATCTGGATTGCACCGATACCTACATGGGCAATGTTTTGGTCGGGAAACATTGTGCTAATGTATTTCTACATTTTGGACATTGTGAAGGAGTTTGCTTGCATCTTTTTGTCTTGGGCTCCTCCTATTTTTGTTGCTATGGTAACAAACAGGTATCTGCATTAGGGATGGGCATTTACAGGATTCTCAATACTTGAGTACCCTCATTGTGTTATGTCTGAGTACTCGCTAGTAGAGAAGCACCGATTGGGAAAATCAGGGCCGATGCCGTTACCAATGTTTGAAAAGGCAATTTAGCCGATTGTCGATTACAATAACAATGTTTGTTTCATGACTTCTTTTGGTGTAAGACTCCCACAATGCCACACATTTATCTCATGTTTGACGTTGAAAACAAGTCAGAGATTGTTTAACAGGTGACTTCATCTGTACAAGAAAAAACCTCTTCTCTGAATCAGAAGTTAGGTGCACTAGATGTCAGCATTAAATTGATTTGGTACAACCAATAAACATCGGCTACTGACATCGGTTCACGCCCACACTGCCAATTTGTCCATGTCTGTCAACAGGGCCAATATCGCCCAATCCCGACGTTGAACCGATGCATCCCTAAATGTAATTGACACTTTGCAGTTCTGCTAGATTCTGCTGCTCTTTCCTCATTCATCTTTTCCACTCTCGTAGCTGTTGTTCTCTGTGATGGTGTTGCTTACTCCGGCTCCACAAACACCATCAGCATGCTGAAGCCTTGGAAGCACATGTCCAGTCTTCATTTTGTTTCATTAGCAGGTTAATCTTCTCCGCCCTGGTATCATCACAACAACATGTGCTTACACGGGATGTCAGGCTGCCTGTTGTCTGTCCCTGTTGGTTTCTCCTTGTGCCTTAAGCTCATGTGGTTAAGCATCAAAGACATGCAGGTTTAAAGTCGCATATCTGGCACTGCACGTGGTTTTCGTCTTTTGTTTAGCTTTGTGCACTCGCCTTTTGAAGTAATGTGTCGTGTCCTTTGAGAGTTATTGACGCTGCTGTTGTATGTGACTTCCGGTATTCCTGGAGCCAGCCTCAAGCAGACATTTTGCACTTCTGCATTGGCTTCGTTTTTCAAGACCGGAGGTTGACGCTTGGTTTGATTCCGAGATAGCTCCCCTGTCTCCTGTTCTTTCAGTCACAGTAACTATAAAAAGTCTGATGAAGAAACAGAGTGGTTTCAGTTCCTTTATTCAGGATCTTGTGATTCAGGCGGGGCTCTGTTCCCCTTTTTTTTTATTTTTTTTTTTACTTTTCATCTGAGTGGAGGAGAAGTGATTGAACTTTTCTTTTCTGTTTTGACACTCCAGCACTGCTGCAGTCTTTTGAATTAGACACACAAGAATAAGAATATACTGCATTAAAGGAAGAACGTGCAACATTTTACACATAAATACTGCAGAAGTCCTTCAGTATATCCTCTGTGAGTCATGACTGTCTACAATGAGCGAGACAATGAGATCATGTCTACATCTGGACAGGACGGCCGGCCGGCTGACAGGCATTGCACAGAGGCAAAGCACAACATTGACGGCAGTTCTTGAGAGCTCTAATAAGTATAGAAACCATCTTAAAAGTCGTCATCATCAAACAAAACCATCGTCATTACCAACATCATCATCATCAAACATATCGAGACCATCGTGATCATCATTATGGTCGTAGGTATTCATGAAAGAGCTGGGTCTTTAGCTTTTTCTTAAAAGTGCAGAGGGACTCTGCAGATCGAATGGAGTTTGGCAGCCCGTTCCACCACCGGGGGGCGACAGAGGAGAAGAGTCTAGTCAGCATCTTAGGACCCTGTTGTGAAGGTTGGATCAGACGCCTTTGAGAGCGTAGTGGGCGGGAGGGAGTGTAGACCTGGATGAGAGAGTTAAAGTAAGGAGGAGACGTTTTTGACGTTGTTTTGGAAGCGAGCAGTCATTCTGTGTAAATTTACATGCAGTGTGACGCTACGAGCTAACTAAAGAGCGCTAACATTAGCATGCTGACACAACAATGGAGCTCGACACAAGGACAATTTGACCGGCGCTTGCTCTTAGCGCTTAATAATGGTGGTGATAACGCCTTCGTGCGTACGCGAGTGGAGAGGGGTTGGAGGTGTGTAGCTATAGAGGTGTGGCCAAACAGCAGTTTGTTTGGTTTCATGCTGGTGCTCAAGGACAACATCTACTGGATCAAAAATTTGCACATACTTCCTTTAAATGAAAAAACAATTAAAAGACATTTCATGCTTGCTGTATGTACCTGACCTATAAAGTGTGGATAAATTGTGAGAACTTAAGACGATAGTTTGCTGTGGAGTTTTTGTAAAAGTGGAGTTTGTGTTGCATTCAACTTGTGTATTTGGGTCTTTTTTTCACCACTCTGAGACAATGGCACAATAAGAGCAGCTCCTGCAGAGAGTGATGCATTGTGGGTTGTTTTAGGCCTACAGAGAGTGATACATTGTTGGTTATTTTCAGCCTCCAGACAGTGTGGAGCTCTATTTTCCTAGACGTCGGCAGGGATTTTCCTTGCTCAGAATGAGGCTGAGGTGGTACCTTTGTGCTCACACGATGTGTCAGTGTATCGATCATAACGGCTCAACCAAACACTTCCCACAAGCACACATTTTATAGGAATTGTGATCAGAGCCCGAGTAGGTTTCTGTTCGATGAGCAAGTTAAGAAAAATGTTTCACCAGGTGAATCATTAATCTGTGCCCCACCTGTTTTACCTGAGCTCAAGTGCTCCTGTGGAATGTGTTTCCCTGTTATATCTGACAGCAGGCTGAGTCCTGTCATATTCCTCTCTTGTCAGCACCAGAATCATTAGTCAGCTAAACAAATGATTAATGTTTTGACATGTTGGTCCTCAATGACAGTCATATGTTTATACTCAAACTGCAAAACAGCCGCCCGAAAGTAGTCATAAGCCGCTTTCACACATGCACTCTGGATAATATCTAGATAATTGCAGGAGGACCGCTCCAGAGATTCTCCGTTCACATATGCTCCTCACAGCGGGGGACTATCCCTGTCAGAGGGGAAGGGGATCAGGTGATCTCCTGAGGTAAGACGTGACGTAAATAAACAACGCAGAAGTAGCGGCCGAAGCATAGAGTCCGCTACACAATGTTATATTGAGAATATTTGCCTTTACATCAATGCTATGTGTAGTCCAATGGAATGACAACATCCACAAAAGAGAGGAGAACAACATACTGACGAACAGAAAACATAATTCAGCCGTTTAAATACGTTGTTGACGAGTTGAAATCTCTGGAGTATATGCTGCCGCGTTCAGACATCAGCTCACTTGGACTATCTGTGGAAAAAATACTAGGGGTCTGGCTGGAGAAACTCCGGGTAAAGTCCGTGTGAAAAATGTGGCTGTTTTCGTTAACATATAGCCTAAAGCCCCTCCAGGTAGCCAAATATCCGGAGTTTTTCAGGAGATTTCCGTATGTGTGAAAAGGGGTTAGACTGGTTGTAGCTCTAGTTAATGGGCCTGCTCTCCTCGCTCTACTACCTGATTGTAAACAAGCACAATGACCAGATAGCATCTGGAAAGAGCAGCGTGGTTTGTCAGTTTTTTGACTGATTTTGTGTAACCAGCACAGGCACGTGGACTTTAATCTGAAGGGAGGATTGAAGGCTGGTGGTTCTAGCACTGCTAACGTTAGCCATAGTCTGCAAATCAGTTTAAATCCTGCAGACAATTTCAGATACATTGTGCACAATTTTGACTGTTTTCAGAGTTTTTCTTACCTTTTAGTCTAGTCTGAAATAACATTTCCCTTTCACTGAAAAGGAAATGAGACGCCCTGGAACATTCCTAGTCACATGCCAGAGAGAGCGCATAACAAGAAAGGTCAACTGTCATTCAAGCAGCCAAATTGTACGGTGTGGGATGAGGGTTAAAATAACGTTAAACAGGTGTACCTTCTGTCGTTGTAAACTTCATGTAAAGTTATAACAGGGGTCACCTTGGCCCAGATGATTAGCAGAACTGGACCTGGTCCACGGGCTGGTTCATGGTGTTCACTTCATGAAGTCGTGCTCACCTGACGAATTCATGTAAAGACATGAAGTCGTCCCATGAGCACTGAGCACACAGAAGGAAGCAGCTGTATGAACACGAATGAAAATATGTGTAATAAAAAAAAGCTGTAAAGATATGAAGAGTCTTTATACTGTATGTCATGATTTACATGCTCACTGTGAGGAGGTTAATACTGGACGTAATCTTCAATGTAAATCAGGCACATACCTGCACACCTCCTCCATTGCACCTTTTTGTAAATTTCTTTGTTTCAGACACAAATGCTGAGTTTCTGTCTCATCCCCTCCTACAGCTGTACTTATCTCACACAGTTTTTGGACACAAGTATTTTAAGTGTTTTTATAGACGTCAGTCTTCAGTAACCAATGGGATCTGAGCTGAGAGCCATAGACAGGAAGTGAGACTAACATGTTTCATTTTTCCTGTTGATAGTAAGATAAATATGGATGATTTCTAACCTTTATCATCTGACATTTATTTATCTGTTATAACATGACAGTGCTTCCTCAGTTAATAATATATTTTATATTCAGTTTAAATTACACTTCCAGGCGTCGCTGATCATCATATTTGTTTTTTAGTGATGGTTGTAGCATGCAGTGTGAATATGAAAGAGATGAAACTACAGCCCGACCGCTTAATATTGGCCAATATTACTCTGTCTATAGTGACTATCAGTATCGCTACTTTATTGCAAATATGTGCAGATATTACTCTATTAATTCACCAGTTAAAAAGTTTTTCATTTTAGTATCAAGAACAAAGATCATGATGTTTTCTTTCTTAGAAAGCTTGATTACTTGAGCTCATGTGGGTTTATTAATACTCAGCTGATTGATGAGGTTATAACTGTTCACTGTGTTATGTTTTCTTTGTGTCTTCAGCAGTGGGAGCAAAGCCGGCATCTCCTCAGAATGTCAATGTCCTGAGTCTGAACACAAACTACACTCTGACCTGGGACTGGGACCACAACTCTTCAGACGCTCTCCCCGTCTCCTTCACCACAGAATACATACCGTGAGTTTCATGTTTGCACATTCTACTGTTACACATGCTATGCTGTTTGTATTGATGGTCACTTTACATAGCAGTTTCTCACATCAATGTGTGAATGTGTAGGTGTGACCTGCGGTGTAAAAGTGCTTTGAGTCAGAAGACTAGAAATGCGCTATACAAGCTCAATTTCATCAGTGTTAGAAAAACGTGACTAATATGTGACTTTTTTTTCTCCACATGGAGAAACAGGAGGTTCAAACTGAGCTCAAAGAAGGTGGTTGTGTGGAACATGGCGTGTGAGGAGTCACCACGCAGGTCATGTGACCTGACACCGTTGGACCTGCACTACCTGAGCATCTTCATCCTGAGAGTCCGAGCCAACGTGAACGGGAGTCACTCAGACTGGGTGCAGAAGAAGTTCTGCCCCGATACAGATGGTGAGAGAGAGAGAGGGAAGATGGGTGTGTGTGTTTTACACTTTCAGCTTACAGGAAATAAACTGAGGGTTCATGTAACCTCAAAAAGAAGACACACACACACACACACACACACACACACACACTCTGACAGCTGAAACATGAGACAGGATAGAGAACTGTGTGTGTTACTGTCTGACCTTATCAAATCACACAGAAGAGACTCGCAGAGATTCAATCACGATAGTAATCTGTTGATAACAGCAGGCAGTGTCACAGTGAAGTCAGATTGAAGGTTTTGGTTTCATGTTTTACTTTTTATTTAGTAAAACCGAAAACACAAACCATGAGTCGTTCTGGCTTTGCAACCAAAATAATAATTGAATTCTTTACGCTTTATGACTTCCAGGACTGTGAGAATTATCAGAAACAAATGTAACACTATGCTACATTACAGAGAAACACATAACTAATGAGCCTTAAGACACAGCTTTGGTACTTGATTCTGATTGGCCCATTATGCTTAAAGAAGGGACTGCTATCTGTTGATGGATCACCGTTGTTAAGACGAACAAACCGTTACATAGAAAAGGAGATGGTTGCTGTGTTTTCCGCTCTAACTGTGGATTCCAACAGAGAAGGTGTTAATTGGAAGAAATACAATACACTTTTTAAAATCAATAAAATAATTGACAAATCATTATTTTGTCTCAAATGTTTGATTGTCTAAGAAGCCATGTAAGTAAAGGAATAACGTAAAGTGAGCAAGATGTTAAAGTGGTGAGCAGGACCCCTCTGATCACCCTGTCATTTATTATTTATCTAATTGTTTTTTTTATTTGTTTTATTATTAGAAATCTTTCTGATTCATTACAGAGAAAGACAAAAACCTGTATTAATGAGCCTCAGGGCTCAATCACACTAGCAAAGTTGTCCTGTACCGTGCTTATGGTTGTCGATTGTCCCCCCTCCCCATTCCCCCGCTGGCCTGCGCTCACACTGCTCCAGGACTAACCGGGCCTGAGCACAGTTACGTCCTGTACACAAAAGTCGTAATACAACAAATGCATGTCTTTACGTAATTATGAAGTGTGATTAGTTTACAAGACAGGCAGACACGAGAAGAAAAACAAAAAAGAGAACAGAGAACATGACAGCTACTTTACTGACTTTGAGCTCATTTTTTGTCAGATACAGCCAGAACATGGATTTCTCCATAATGAAAGGTGTCAATGTTGTGTTGCCCGTGCTTGTGCTCGTGTATGAACTGTACCGTGCTGAAGCTCACCCCTTAGAAGCGTGCCAGGGCCGAGGAAGTGATCGGAGCACTCACACTTATCAAACGAACTGGACTTTAGGGGTGAAGCGTGCTTTGGCACGGTATGGATTGCCTAATGGGAGATAATTGATATTAAACAACCTGTCTCATCTCTCTGCCTCTCTCCTGTTAGCTGCTGTGGGTCCTCCGTCCAAAGTTGATCTAGGTCCTGCAGGAGGAGACCTGGATGTCTTCATATCTGACCCTCTAACCAGCGCCAACATCTCCATGAAGGAAGACCTGCGAGAGCTGTACTACCACATCCGGTACTGGGAGAAATCTGAGGACACACAGGTAGGAACACACTCTGAAGACACACAGGTAGGAACACACTCTGAAGACATACAGGTAGGAACACACTCTGAGGACACACAGGTAGGAACACACTCTGAAGACACACAGGTAGGAACACACTCTGAGGACACACAGGTAGGAACACACTCTGAGGACACACAGGTAGGGAAATCACACAGCTTATAAACACTTGGCCCTGTTTATTGTGTTGCCTTTAACTTTCATTCAGACTAAATATTTGAATGTCCTCAGACATTTGCTTACAGGCTAAGCTCATCTTTTTATAGCAGCTTTCTATGACAAACATTCACCTGTTTCGGTTCCTATTAGAAGCCTTTGGTGAGGTCATACAGATCCTTTTTGAAGCACCTGTTACAGCAGGAAAAAATACCTAACACTTTCTGCTGTTCACACTTCTCCTTTTCTCTGCAGTCCCCAAAGGCAGCTGCTGAAACCCATAACTGAATAAATACATACAAATTAAAGAGAGCATATTAACTATAATAACAGTTTTAATTTTTTTCCCAATGCCTTATTGCTACTTGTTCTTCCTAAATCTGAAAAAGGGGTGATCTGAGGGTAGCTGATAGCTAGCTTAAGCTTCATCGGCTGCAACAAAATGGTGTGAGAGCATGAACGTTAAGCCCAGGTTTTCACCCAGTAGTTAAATCTGGCGACGTGTTTATTTAGATTGCTCACATCACGATAACCACAAAATTGCAATTAATAGCGTTGCCCCACTGTGTTTTCTCCTCAGACCTGTTTAAAGACACACCTGCTTCATGCTGTATAAGAATGCAGCTGACAGGAAACTATGGCTCCAGATAAAGAAATGTTTTTTGTGTCTCGTGAGCTTCAGTCGCCTTGAGGCTCTCACAGGAAACCCTGTGTGGGGGCACATATGCACATCCTAAACCCGCATACCACAGAGACACAGACAGGTGCTTTGCACGCGGGTCTACACTCCCTCCCGCCCACTACACTCTGCCAATGAAAGGCGTCCGATCCAACCTTCACAACAGGGCCCCAAGTCTCTCTCCTCCTCTGTCGCCCCCTGGTGGTGGAACGAGCTGCCAAACTCCATTCGATCTGCACAGTGCAGCTTTAAGAAAAAAACTGAATACCCAGCTCTTTCATGAACACCTTCACACTCATTGATATTAGTGATGATGATGACGATGGTTTTGTTTGACAATGAGGATATTTAGGATGGTTTTGATGCTGTCGATGTTGTGCTCTGTGTCAGGTCACTTCCTGTCAACACCTGTGTGTCCGATCGAACTTAAAGCTGTTTGTTTGCACTTCCTGAAGTTGTTTCCTCCTCTCTAGATCCTTGCTTGTCTTGTACTTACTCTCTGATGTTCATCACTTTGGATAAAAACATCTGATGAATGAATTGTAGAATTGTAGAACTGATTTAGAGTGTGACAGACTGAGAGGTTTTAAATGTATATTGGCAGCATGAGAGAAAAGTGGACTTTCATCGAACAACAGATGGCACATATAATGTTTATATATATATATATAATTATTTACATGCCATGTAAGACTTTAATTAGTATGCAAAGAGAAAACATTGATTTCCACTTTAATTCATTATGCATAGAGTGCAAGAAATAATAATTGACAAATTCACTTTAAATACCTGAAATATCATAACTGATGCACACACATTCAACATGATTTCACCATAATATAAGACATGAAATATACGTCCATTTGACTGTTTGTTGCCTCAATCCAGTAAATACCCTTGTTGAACTGTATGTACCTGGTTGTATTCATCAGGGGTTTCTTTAGGGGAAAATGATCTCAGTGAGAATGGAGAGGTCTCAAAAGATTGTCTACCGAACTTGATCCATTTGTCTTAAATCAAAGTGTGTCTGTCTGTCTTCTCTTTCAGGTGTTGAGGACTCGCTCTTTAAACACAAGCGTGAATATGGTGACCCTGCCCAACCTAAAGTCCTGGACCTGGTACTGTGTGAGCATCCAGACCCGCTACGACTTCTACAACAAGTACAGCAGCTTCACCAACCCGCTCTGCATGCAGACTCAAGGTGAACCATTCACACTTAACCGAGGGGCGGGATGGGACAGTGCAGAAACACACTCACACAGGGCGGGTTGTTTAATTCTGTTATTCAGAGTACTTTCAAGTATATAACATACCTTAGAGGGACCTTTTACTTGTGAGAGGTCTTCAGTTTTAGATTGCACTTTGACTCTGACATTTCTGACTACTTTTTCAATCCACGCCATCAAGTTAGTGCGGTTATTATTTTGATTTCTAAGCTTGTGACTATAGAAATGAAATCTGAAATGCACCATTGCTGTGACATGGTTCAGGACAGCTCTGTCTGTGTCTCTTTGTGAACAGGGACCCTCCCCTGGTGGCAGATCGTCCTGTACTTTCTGGCCTCTCTTCTGGTCTTCTTTGTCCTCATGCTGTTGATTCTCTGCGGTTCCTTCTGGTGCTACAGGACCGTGAAGTCCACACTGTACCCGCCCATCCACCTGCCCAAACACTTCCAAGAGGTACGAACCAGAGACTGATCGATGTCAGATCAGCTGCATGTTTGATCACTGATTACACTCAGAGGAGACACTTGGTGTGAACTTTTTTGAGAAACTTGGGCACAGTTTATTGAGCTTCTCACCCTCTGATCTCCTCATCCAACCCGCTTTAGTATCTCCATGACTCCCCCGGCTCTGATGTCCCCCGCCTCCTCACCCCGGACTCTGAGTCAGAGCTCCTGTGTGAGGTGACTGTCTGCCCAGAGCCCCTGGTCCTGGAGGTCCACCAACCACCCCCTGAGGCCCTGGAGGAGCCCCACCCAGACCTGGAGCCCGACATCAGGTCTGCTTTATCTCTTTTTTAAGTGCCTTAATGTAGGAAGGACTACTTCCTGTGATGATGAAAAAACAGTTCACCAACTTGAGGGTGGGAGCAAAATGTCTGCTGGAGATGTAATTTGTTAAATCCATCTGAAATTAAAAGAGCTAGAGCAGGAAGGGAAGGATTCTGTCTTTGACAACATCAAGTTGAATGTGTTCTTTGATCACATCATTATGAAAGCGCTAATGACACATACCAGTGTGTGTTGTTGTACAGGGTGTTCTAATAAAAATGATCTCATGTCATGTGGTGTTTTGCAGACACAGTCGACAGGACAGCGGCGGGAGCAACGACTCAGGAATTTACTCCACAGGAGGCAGCTCCGGTCTGAGGCCGTGCCCCTCACTGTCCCATGAGGGGGGCCGAACCTCCTGTCAGGACATTTATGACCCCCAGCAGGTAAAAATGAGGGACATGACCCCGGGGATCAGGAGTCAGCTGATCATAGACGAGGGCGTTCTCGACATGAGTGTGTGACGAGGATTGTGAGGAGGAGGAAGATGAAGCGGGGGTGAGAAAGATGAAGATGTGAATATGTTAAATGTGATGAGTTGTGCAGCGTGCCTTCGTCTTAGTCTTCATTGTGATCAGAGGATCTAAAAACTTATAATGAAGAGAGAGACGCCCACCGAGCACGCTCCACTGCCGTGTGGACATGTGCTTCAGGTGATCAAGCAGGAAGTGATGTAACATGTAGTGCAGCCTGTGAGTGATTGGCAGCTGATCTCTGTAGGTGCTGTTTGTCTCACAGTCATATTTACCTTGTTAGCATACGTAGCTTACAGCATGAGGAGACCTCCATCCATCCATCCATCCTACACGCGTGTGTGTATGCGCGTGCGTGTGTGTGTTGTCATGCTCTCATTATGATTCTTATAGAATCTGGGATGTCAGTTTGGTCGTTTTTATTTGTATCAAAGGGGTGTATGTTTTTTTTATTATGTTCTGTTTTTTATATTCCTGAATATTATCATCAAGTTTCTCTGCATCATGTATGACTTCACACTGTACAGTTTCTTCTCTGTGTTCTTATACAGTCTATTAAAACTCTTTCATTTTCATGGAGTTATATTTGTGCCCAACTCCTGAGCAAGCAACGAGACAACATAATGTGTGAGCAGAGACGAGATTCATCAAGATACATCCGGATTTCCATGGGAAGGGGTGATCCTCATGAATCATGAATATTTGTAAAAAAAAAAAAAAAAAAGAGAGATTTTGACACATTTCAAAGAAAAGGGGTAATACGCTGTTGAGCTCTATCTCTCTCTCAACTTTGCCTAAACGCTCGCTCAACATGGCACAGCCTCCCATTTGGAGACAGAGGAAGGTACATTCTGATTGGCTGCCTCTCCTCTGTATTGGGTGCAGTCTAACCTCACTTCTGTTAAGCTGAAACAGCCACACCCTCAAATATACAAAATCTAATTTTACCCTGTAAAATGTTTGTTTCCCTGCTCATAATCTCAGGATTTAGTTACAAATATTAACCCTTACAAAACGTCTTTATTATCAATGTGTGGGCAACATTTAGAGACAACCAGTGATGTGACTTAAACTTTAAATAAACTTTATTTAACCCTGTCACAGAACAGAACAAAGAGCCTTAAAAGAGAGCATACAGGACTTAATGAATAATTCATTATTTATCTTGTAGAAAAAATGACTTCCTGATGTTTGATTGACAGTATTGGACGTCTCAGTCTCCTCCACATGTTGACTATTGTCATAATGAAAATAAAAAAAATATGTGCTGCTCTGGTTTTAATGTAAAACATACAACTGTAATAAATCACCTCGACACTGAGCTTCAGTGTGTGTGTGTGTGTGTTCATGTTCATCTCGTGATTTTTCTGTTTTCTCTGATTATTTGTGCTGACATAAAACCAGAAATTAGTAGGCCTAGGCTGTAAAGTTAAAGCATATGATAGCTTTCTGTTGGAGCCGTGAGGTAGGTTACTGTCACTTTAAGAGAGAGAGAGAGAGAGAGAGAGAGAGCGCTCTTCAGTGCTATCTATGAGAGGGTTAGAAGTGATTCAGCCAGTTGACTTTGAACCCTCCTGTAAGATTGTTTAATACTCAAATACAGAGGTTTATAGTTGAAAAAAGTGGTTTTAGGGTTTAGTTACTCAAAACGGTGGATTAAAGGTGTTTGTTTCATAAATACAAGGCCATTTGATCTGCCACCCACCACAGAAGTCACACGTTAACTTTCAGATGTAGGCTACTTAGGCGTAGGCGACATTTTGCAATTTTAAATATTTTGTAGTTGTCATTTAGTGAAATTGAAAACTGAAACATTTTCTTTTTGATGCAAACAGTCCCTTCATTTTTACACATTTCAAACACAGCAGCAGTTCTAAGAGCTGCACAAACCTGTGACCTTCATTCACGGTAACACTGATGGAAATGAGCTGGGAGCTCAACCTGGTACAAAGCTTTGAGATTTATTTTACACACGGTCCCTAAACAAGTACAATAATACAATTACTCAAATAAACTAAATAACGAGCTGTAAAAAAACTGGTTAAATTAAGATTGAATACATACAAAGTTAATCAGGAAGTAGTTATCTCACGTAAACAGGAAGTAACTCTGATGTAAACCCCCCAGGATCTTTTTCAACAGGCCACAATCACACAGGCCAAAGGCATTTTATCGGACACGTCCCATGTATTGCACTCTGAATATGTTTTGTTGAACTCAGGGAGAAGGTACAGGGTTCCTCTGTGCAAACACAACCGCTTCAAAAACTCACTTGTCCCTTTATCAGTTAAGCTCATTAATGAGCAAAAAATAGTGGATGAACGGAAAACCAGGAGGCCCCCAATGTACCAATAACTGTAGACATGTATGTATGTATGAAACTGTCTGGAGTGGCATGTGCACAGTGTACATGTGCCTGTGACTGTAGGAGTGAGTGTGTGTGTGTGTGTATGTGTATGGACACGCAAGCAGACGCTTGGGTGAACTGTAGCACGGAGAAGTTAAATGTTGTTTTGCACATTTGTAAATACTGTTTTTATGTTGTTTTCGATGTATTGTCCATGCAGCAATTTCCCAGCATCCTAGACAAATTTCTCCCTAGAGAGACGAATAAAGAAACCTTGACCTTAAACAGGAAGTTGCTCTCTGATTGTCTGACTCAGAACTTCTTCTTTATTCTGACGGTAATCACCCTGTGAGGGGAAACTGATGGACTCGTCCATAGTCTTAAAATGAATTTATACTCTAAATAGTTTGACAAGATTCATCTTCAATAAAGTGTTTTTTCAAAGTTAAACTTGATGTTTTCTAAAATGGGATACAATCATACTCAGAAATTATCATCTTTAAAGTTTAGAAGCCATTTCTGTCTGAAATTTTTCCCAATAAAACAGCTTCAGAAGAATTTAACAGGTCCACAACTCCTGTAGAAACATTATGCTCTGCCCCCTTTAAGGTAAAAAAAAAACGTGAATTTACATTTAAATATATTATTTATATATTTTTTCTTTCACGCCTTTACCTGTGATTTGCTGCAGGTAAGATATTTAGACCATAATGATACTGAAGAAACGGCAGAGAGTAAGGAGTGTGCCATCAGTCCCCGGTTTCCCCGAAAGTAACATTTACAGTAAGGGGAGTGTCCGGACGAAAGTTTTCCCTGCAGGTATTACTCATGATGCATTCACTTGTTGTTGGACTAAATACAACAACAAAATAAGGCAAAATAAGGAAGAGGATTAGGACCAGGAAGAGAATGAAACTGTGAAGAAAAAAGTTGAAATGTTGAGTAGCTGAAATACAGTGTCAGGGCACATGGTAGATGGACTTGAGCTTGTATAGCGACTACTCAGAGCGTTTTTATACCGCAGGTCACACCTACCCATTCACACACTGATGGTAGAGGCTGCAATGTGAAGTGTCCATCAGTATTAACTAATCCCATTCAGACACATTTATACACCGCAGACGAAGCAGTGGGAGCAACTTGGGGTTAAGTGTCTTGCCCAAGGACACATCGGACATGTTGATGCAGGAGCTGGGGATTGAACCCCCAACTTTTCAGTTGAGAGACGGACAACTCTACCACTGAGCCACAACCGCCCACATGTACTGTGTATGTAGTTAAAATTTGAGAACAAAGTAGACATTTTGCGAAAGTGTATTTCAACCCTGATTTTTTTCTACTTTTGCTTGACATTTTGACTTAATTCTCAAAATTGTATTTTATCTTCATTTCCAACATTTGAACTTTTTTTTCTTGACTTTGTTCCTCGTTGTTTTGACTTTATCCTCAAAATGTTATTTTAAGCTTTATTCCCAACATTGCTACTTTTTTTTTCAAGTGCATAACAGAAAAAAAAAAACACCTATTCATTTATATTTATATTTATATCTCTCATCAGGCCCTAACCGTCTTCCATAGAAAAATGACCTTGTGTGTGGAAAAAAGAAAAAAGAAGTTTGTGGCCAAGTTTGTAAAAAAATAAGTTCATTCATAATTGTCTATGGTTGGTTTCCGACTTGCTGATCAAGTCAAATTAATCTGAAAAAGGTTGGATAGGAGCAAATGTGCTGAGGGCAACCACCTTTATTCATTAATCAGGACTCTTGCATTTGTTTTTTATTGTGTGTATGTTAGTAAGTCATTTTTATGGTACATTAAGAGTGACCAAAGGTTGACTTTGCAATAAGTTACATTAGCCTGCGTCATCTTTGTTGTCTTAATATTTCCATAATAAGACTTAAAGCTTGTGTAAACACTGAAACCTGAAGAACAACTCGGCAAATTCAACGTCCATAAAACCAGACTGCTTCAAAACACAACTAGTACCGTCGTTTTCTTTGTCATTCATGTTCTATTAAAGTGAAATGAAACACAGTTTTGCGTCATTTTCTAAGATAGTAAAAACATCTTTAATGCGTGAAATGAGCCATCATCCAGTCTGTTCTCTGCATCTCCATCACTGTCTGGTTTGAAACTGGACAGACACAGACTGCAACGGACAATCAGGACTGCAGAAAAAAAATCATTGAAAGTCCCCATCCAGGACTTTCACTGGTCCAGGACCAGGAAACGGGCAGGTGGCATCACGGCAGACTCCTCACCCCGGACTGTTGTCTTATTTAGTCTTGTAGGCGTACATATTAGTCTTTGCTTATTTTATATTTGTTGTTAATATAAAATGTTTATACATTGTACATAGAGGA
Source organism: Labrus mixtus (assembly GCF_963584025.1). Taxonomy (NCBI): domain Eukaryota; kingdom Metazoa; phylum Chordata; class Actinopteri; order Labriformes; family Labridae; genus Labrus; species Labrus mixtus. Next base: position 9,156,565 of record NC_083624.1, read on the forward strand.
CACAATTCACCGAAGAAACAAATCCGAGGAGCCCCTGAACGCAGCACGCTGCTGTTATTTCCCAATCTGGATATAGAGGAAGTCCGCTGCCAGGACTGGTTTTAATGGATTAAATTCAGGTTATTTCTGTTTAAATATGGAGGCAGAAGGGTCCGGACCTTCGTTACAAATGTATATATGACGTGACGCCACGATGATTTTGATGCTGCTGCTCACTCAAGCCTTTCTCTCAGGTAACTAACGGCAACCAGTTAGCCTTCAACCTAAAGTAGGTAGCTAAAGTTAGCCAAACATGCTAACTACGAGGCAACATTCAGTCCGTGTGTTTGTGAGAACTGAAACTTAATTTAAACTTAACTAAGATACATTTACACACAATGCTAAAAAGTCAAGCCTCCGTTATGAACGCTATAACCAAACAAAGCCCGGCTCTGTTTTTATTTAGCTGCTGAACGAGCTAACCAGACCCCGTTTAAAAAATCTCTGCTTTAAGCTTTCTGCGGGGCTGGACGTGCAGAACCACACCTAACTTTAAAATTAACACATACAGGGTGCAGTGGTAATATAGGGGCATACATTTGATTATTCTAATAAATATAAGTAAGTTGTTTGAAGAAATTAAAATAGGCCAGGTTTCCACATTTGTCCCTGACCTAAATTCAAAGTGGAGAGTGAAAAAAAATCGATATCAGGATTTCCCTTAATCGATATTGAATTGGGAAAATAATAATTGCAATGAATTGATGTTTTTTAACAGTAGATACAGTATGATCACAATGTAAACACTCATCTCTGTTTGCTGTTTGTCATAAAGAGTGACAAAAAACCCAACAACCAACTCGGGTTGTTATAATTCTAGTGAAATAAAACAATATCGACACCTGTTTGATACCATGGCAACAAAAATAGAAGTCCTAGGGTCTCAAGGTTGGATAATTATTTGTTTTTTATGTCTTCTGCATGCAAACACCTGCACACTGTCTAAATTGCACAAATACGTTGGCAATGTTTCAGTAGCTTCACAACTAGGGATGTAACGATTCACGATACTGGGTTCATGATACGATTCTCTCACGATTTATTTTACAAAATGAGACTGTAGACTAATTATTACAGAAAAAGATTCCTTTAGGGGCTGCAAACCCACTTGTCAGGGGGATTTGGCCTTTTAATGTTTTTCTCACAACAAGGGGAGGTGATTGGAGCTTCTCATTGTGGTGTCGATTAAATGCTGCATCATGTTGGTTGTGCAATTAGGGTAGTTCCCGGTCTTCTTGCAATATTTGCACACAGTTTTGTCACGTCTGTTATCTTCTCACCTCTTTAATTTTCTGTCTTGGGGAAGCCAAAATGCTTTCACACCTTCGATCTGAAAGTCGGTGGTGCGTCCTCAATTTCAAAATCGTGCTCTGCAGCTGCTTTACATCCCTAATCAACTCATCCCTATAATTGTTCTTTAGTTTCTGTGAGACAAAAAAAAGTCTGTGTGAAATAAGGTGCTAACATCATGTTCATCCTCAGTCTTAGCGCTGAGTGAGGAGCCTCCACCCCCCCCACAACACGTCCATGTTAAGAAGTGGCTGCTGACATGGACCCCTCCCACCGCAGAGACAGACCTCACCTACACCGTCCAGAGCAGGTGAGCTCAGCCTCTACACACAAACATTATATAAATGATCAAATGTGTCACTTAAAGATTAATAGAATGAATCTAAGACAAATGTTATTGATGCATTTCCTGCTGCTGAAGTGATGTTTAGATCCAGACTGGCCAATAGGGAAGAATTTTACAGCCAAGGTCCCACCCACCAGATTAAGCATGACCCCAAAAATATAGAAATACATTTTTTAAAATGTTTTTAGTTGTGTCAGTTTTTGAGTTTTTTATAATGTAGAATGTGAAGTTTTAATCTTTTCTAGTTAATGCATCTTAAAGACACATCAGTAACCTGATTGGTCCTCTCCTGTTCGCAGTTTCCATGGCGGCAAGTGGACAGACGTCCCCATCTGTGTCCATATGGCCTCCACTTCCTGTGATGTCGCTCTCACAGCAGCAGAGAATGAGCATGGCTGTGTGATGCTGCGAGTGCAAGCAGAGAGACGGGGACTGAAGTCGACCCCAGTGCAGGCCTGCAGCTCACAAAGTGAGATAACTCACATTTGAACACACCTATCATTTTGAAAATGTACCGTGAGGTGCGTGCAATTCTCTGCAGGCAGATGTTTCGCTGCACAACACCTGTGCGCACAACGAGGGGGAAAGAGAAAGTGCATGTGAGCGAGAGTGCGGGACAACCATACTGTAGGTGGAGGGACAAGATTTGGTCATCCGTCCAAATGTAACTTTGTAACTCTGTGTGCAGTGTGTGAACAACACTGCAGACTGCAGTCTCTGACAAACAGACAAACGGCTCCAAGCAGCTGCACTCGTCACTCTAACCGCTGCTGTTAATGATCTCATTATTAATAATCCTAAACAAATCATATCAATAACAAAATTGAATTTGCACAGCAGAGAGTATGAAGTCATCCGACTGATCACTGACTTCTCTCAGCATCCCCAACTAAACTCCAGCGTCCCTGTCTGACACCTAGCTCCTCGTTGTCATGGTGATAGTTTTGAAAGGTGGGGTATAATAATTGGAGGATGAGGAGGAGCAGAGGGTATACCAGCTGTTTGGTTTCATCTGAGAAATGTATGATGACTTTGTTTTAACTTCTGCTTTAGTGAGCGGAGATCATTTTATCAGTCCAATAATAGAGTATTACCTTATGTTGTAGTTGAAGATTTCACCACTAGATGTCACTGTTTTTCTTGTACACCAGCTGTAAATGAAGGCTCTAGGCACCTCATCATAATGCTTTGTCATATTGGACAAACATTTTAGTCTCAGTTTGCTGATAAACGTCAGTTAACAGAAGTTACACTCCATTAAGTAAAATGCTGCTCACTGATTGGTCACATGGAGTTCAATTCTCATTTCTGACACAATATTTTTTATTTATGACGTTACGCTCTGCAAGTTGAGATGAACCTTACGTCTCCGTGGTAACTAAACAATGACACAACAAGTTTACATGCAGGGTTAAGTGCGTACTTCAGACCAGAACTGAAGACACAACTTAAACACAGGAAGCTGGTGTGAGATGAGATGTAAACCAGGTGTGAACAGGACTCTGTTTGTCCTCCTGCAGGTGACTCCTGCACACCTGAGGTCAGCCTGTCAGCCCGGCCCGGATTTCTCACCATTCACCTGAGTCGTAACCACAGCCTGGCTCAGAACCACGCCGCCCACACTGTGTACAGAGTCCACTACAGCAGAGAGGGAGACACAACACAGGTGTGTTAACTGCACCCATCCAAAGCTTGCCAAATTACCCCTCTCTGTGTCTCACCTGTTCATTTACCTCTCTTTCATCTTCCTCAGCTCTCTGAAGACTCCTCCTCCTCTTTGACCCTCCCACAGCTGGAGCCGGGGCAGCGTTACTGCGCTCAGGTGGAGTACATCCTCCACAGGTGGTCCGTGGGCCCACCCAGCTGCTCCCTGTGTGAGCTGGTCCCCCACTCAGGTGAGACAGGTAACTCTTATACTGTTTACTAGTAGGAACATTTAATCAGAGCCTTTTATACAATCAGACTGCTTTTGATCCGCCCCCTGGACATCATAATCTCTTCAGCCCCAGAGCCATGTCCCCGTCTTATAAACAGTGTACGAGATCAACATATCTAGCATCGTGTGTGTGTGTGTGTGTGTTTCAGGTACAGAGGTGAACCCAGGTGTGATAGTGGGTGTGTGCATAGTTTTGTTCCTCCTGATGTCCGGCACAGCGTACGTCTTCATCTTCCAGCAAAGGAGGATCAAGCAGTGGCTCCGCCCTCCATATGCGATCCCAGAAGATGTAAGCTCACACACCGACACACACATATACACACAGTGACACACACACCAGACTCCGTTTTCACAGTGTTTGTGTCACATAGCTCAGGCTCTCTGCGTGTGTAAGATCCTGGGTGAAAATGTGAAGTTTAAAGGGACAGTTCTGATTTTTTGTGAGTAAATAAAGGGATGGGGATCGTTCATTTTATTGAAACCATTATCAAGATTCCTTTTAAGGATCAGACCTTATCGATACTTTTCTTTTATTTGGTGGAATACGACAAAAGACCTCTGAAATTTCTCTTCCAAACAAGTGTATTTATTCAATTTTTTACATCACCATGTAAAAGTATGTGATATCATTTAGTTAGCTAACTAGCTTTTATGGGGATGATTTTAAACAGATTTCAACATTGCATTACTGTTTTTAACTAACAGAACTTTTGTTTGGGGGTTTTACCACGCTGCTTTGAGTAGAGAAGGAGCAGGATGAGTTCACTGAGTATTTTTTACCCTGAAGACAGTCCATGGAGCTGCATTTTGGTTTAATTTGACGCCCTATGATGTTTAGGCTTGTTTGCTGGCATTTCCACTTCATTCAAAAACTTAATTGGACGGTATGTGTTTGTTAATGCGTCATTGATTTCATTTGAAATACCTGACTTGACTCCAGAACTAATAAGATCTGTTGAGTGACAAAAGTGAAAGTAATCAAAGGTTTTCCGTTGGACACTGCCAGTGTCTCGTAGAGCTCCCTTCTTCCTCATTCCACATACCAGTACATGTCTTTGCAAGTGACAAAAAGGAAAATAGAAACGGCGCATCGGAGTTGCTGCTTGCTGCTTCTCACAGCGTCGCTCGTCGGCTATTAGGACACAATGAATCAAGCTGATTTCTTATTGAGCAGCATGCTGTTAAGACACAGTGTTACATACATCATCTCCAGCTGTGTAACAATATCTTAAGATGTGTAAAACTTCCTCTGGCTGTGTAACATCTGTTTAACATGCATGTTCTGATGTCATCTCGCTTCCTGTGCAGACATGTCGTTTATGTGTCTTTAAATTACACAGATTTATTTCACTCCTCGCCTACGCGTGTATCCGTATAATCTATAGTGAGCAGACCATTTTAATTGAATTATTTTTATTATGTTTGTTTGTTTTCCTCTCCTAGTTCTACTGCCAGCGTCACTTCCCCATCTCCACCTACAGCCTCACTGAGGAGCACTTGGATGTCATTACCGTTGTCATCCCAGTGGAGCGGAGAGAGTGAGATCAGACCTCCACCTGCTGCCCAGTGCTTTGATATCATGCCGTCCCACCTCAGGAGGATTTCACTTGAGGAGGGAAAACTCTAAATAGAAAACAGTTGAATCTGATCTTCATTCAGCAGAGGAAAGACTGAAGCGCACACACACACACACAATAATAGCATCGCAGGTCTGACTTAAACACCTGTTTGTTTTAGCATTAAGTGGTGTCTAAAAAGATTCAAAGAGTGAAAATTATTTCAGTGAGGGAGGTTTTGTTACACTCATTCAAAGGTCTTTTACAGAATTTTTAAACTGCATTATTTTGTGCGATTTCATAATGTGCCATATATGCTTGCCACTTTAAAATTTAACCTCTAAACTAATTTTGCAAGTTGTCCTCGTGTCTTTTGCCATTTTAACACACATTTCAAAGTACCCCTGAAATCTTCACGAGTTGGTTGTCCACACATGCCCCTCACAGCGGGAGACATGGGGGAGGAGGGGTCTCAGGAGGCAAGACATGACCTTAAACTGTTTATAAACACGGACAAAGGCTCAGTGATGTCGCCCATTGGTTACTGAAGTGGGCTTTGGAAGGCCAGTGAATGGCAATCGCCATTGCCAAATGCTTTCTCAAACACATTTTCGGTCAACCTAACAACAGGCGGACAGCTGACGCCTCCTGACAAACGGCTGCACTGCGCCCACCCGACAGTAAGATCAGGTACACGACTTAATATAAACAAAAAACAGATCAGTTACCGTCCTGTGATGACCCTGATGAAGGCCACGAGCCGAAACGCGTCGGTCTGAATTGTTAATAAAGTTGATCTTCTTACTAGAAGTGTTGCTGGAGCATTCTGACCTCTTTGAAGCCTTTCACTCTTCATGCACGTTGTCAGTTGGTGAAGTTTGTGCCAGAAAATCCTCTTTTTTTTTTTTACCAAGCTGTGAGTTATGTTTGTTTAAAAAACAGGCTGGTGTATGTGCCTTCAGGGGCTTCTGCAGCCAGCCTCAAGTGGACACTAGAGGAACTGCAGGCGTTTGCACTTCCGAATTTGCTTCATTGTTTAACACCGCTACAACATGACCTAAAAAGAACGAAACATAATAAGCGGACAAAGCAACAGAGACCGACAATGTGATGATGCTTCTTGTAGTTCAATGAACAGAAAACAAAATGAAGCCTTTTCATTACGTGCACAGAGCTGGAGTCGGTCATGTGAATACAGTCTGTGAAGTCATCTGCGCGTTGCAGGACATAAACGTCATCACCCTGCTCTAGCTCGCTCGTGGTGAATTTTCCTGAATATTTCCTGCCGCGTTCAGACATCAGCTCATCCTGAATTCGCACAGAATATTTACTAGGAAGGTTGCAGGAAAAAATTCTGGGTAAAGTCAGGGTGAAAAATTGTGTATATTGCGTACACTCATGCAGCTCGCCCAGAAAATTCAGGGAAAGTTTTCAGGAGCTTTAGATTGTTCTTTTTACTCCATCAGTGTGTGAAATATAATTTCTAGAAAGAGTTTCAGAAACATGAGATGGCGGCGCGGCGGCCTCTCCAAGCCTTTTATGTATAATTATGAGTCTATATGTTGCATGTATTTCTTTCTATCATGCTGCTCGGGGCTGGGAGAACAGCATTTCATCTTTTTAATGTATGCAAGTGTTGAGAAAAAAATGGAATCTTGATGAACAACTTTAATCTACACTGTTCATGTATCATACTTTATCCTACTTTAACTGTACTGTTTAAATCTATTTATAAGGTTGAAATAATTATTGTTTCAAAGTAGCTTCTAATGCTTTTCTGTCTTCTCTGACCTCTTTGAGCACTTTCTGGAGCCTCTGTAAATAAATCAGGCAGCACATTTCACACAATCAGCTCAATGATGAATGTTTATAGATTGATAAGTGGGCGTAAGGTTTAAATGCCTGCGATTGTCTGTGATTCAGCTGATAGATGACTTTAATTTAACGTATGAAATACACCTTTCTGTCTCATGGTATCAAAGATACTAATAAATGTGCACAACAAGAACATGAAAAACTTCCAGTATTTTCCAACAGGCTTTTCTTTATTTCATGTGTTTCGAGCTCTTTACAAATGAGACTACTGATTACAAAGATGACGGGATAAAACCCTGAATCCCACAACCTCATTTTCGTCCTCATTTTTCTTCTATGCAGGTCAAAACTTTGTGGCACGATAAAAAAAATGTTTTCTGTGTCTAAAGGTGAAAATCCAGAGGATCAAATCCTCCGTAAAATACTGAAACTACAGCAGTCTGCTTCACTTTGTTCTAATCTTAAATACTTAAAATGTCTTAAAATGACTAAAGTTTATCTGTACAGAAAAAAAACATGAGTTCTTACATCTTAAGTTACATGGCCAGCAAAAACAAGAGCGGCAAGACAGCAACACCTTAATGACATCTGACCCTGAAACAGAGTGACAGAGACTCACCTGTCGCAAGGAGACACAGATGCACACCTGTCGCTAGGAAACACAGACGCACACCTGTCGCTAGGAGACACAGACGCACACCTGTCGACAGGAGACACAGACGCACACCTGTCGACAGGTTACACGGACGCACACCTGTCAACAGGTTTCAGGAATGCACACCTGTTGACAGGTTAGTCAAGCACCCCCCTTTCCACAGGAAACACAAACGCATACTTGTCAACAGGTAACACAGACGCACACCTGTCGACAGGTAACACAAAACTGTTCTCTAAAACATAATACTCCAGTGAGGTGTTGACCAGTTTGAGCAGCTGATTGACTTCAGTGCATTTAGACTGAAACATCTTAAATAAATATACAAATATGAAGTCCCTTATCTAAAATACAGGCTTTAAATTATTTCTTGTGAAGACACAGAAACAGTTTGAACAGAAACAAACATTTTACAGCAGGAAACATGAAGAGATCCAGTAAAAAAGACCCACAACACTCACTATCAGTGTGTGTGTGTTTGTTTAAATACACCATCTACCCCCATAGATCTTCAGTGCGGCCAAACTTGTAGACGAGTGTGCTGCAGGGGAGACAAAGAGAAAAATTGATTACAGCATCGAGTGTCATCAGTGTGGATCAATAATTTGACAGGATCAGAGCTGAGCTATAATCGTTCACTCTCTTCAGACTCCTAGATAAAAACACACATCTCAGCCTCAGTCCAGCCACACAGACCACAGGACCGACCGCAGAGAGAGCTCAACGGGTTCCAGGTTAACCCTCAGTTATCTGGCTTCAGTTAGCCTGACAAACATCCTCACATCCATCAGCCCACACAGATTCAGATTCACGCCTTACTCACCTGAAAAAGATGAAGGCGTTCTGAAAGAACACAGCCAGACCAGGAGCCACTTGGTTCTCTGAAGAACACACAGAGAGAAAGTCAGACACACAACAGTCTGACACACAACAACAACAACGAGAGAAATGGGGAGAGAATATGAAAACTCACTGGGCACCACGTATGCTCCAAACAGGATCCAGATGGAGGCGATGAGCGAGCCAAACATCATCATGAAGCCGATAAACAACCAGAGACGAGCTCCTGTGAGGACATAGATATCTTCATCATCATCACAACCACCACCACCACCTTCATTGTCATCATCATCATTTCCATCATCATCACTTCTGTCACCATCACCACAGTCATCATCATCGCTGCTTACAGCAGCAGTGTGTGACACAAACAGGCCGATATCATACACGAAGAAAACGTTAACAAACACATGCATCCATGCAGGACACTGAGCTACACACAGACTCAAAGATAACATCCAAACATTAAAGAGTGACACACACACCTGTCCTGCCCAGACAGCCCTCTCCATACGTGTCTCCTCTCACCTGGCCGTTAGACACCGCATTGATCCTGAAACAAACACACACAGGCCACAGTTACACACAGCAGACCTGCACCACACAGACTAAATCCCATCAGTCACTGGACGCTTACTTTTATCTAACAGCTTTTCTGCTGTGAGTTTTAACTTTATGTGTGTGTATAGTATTTTTTTTAAAGCCAATGATGTCATTATCAGTCTGGGTAATTCTTCTGTCTTTGTGAAGCATTTTGTAACTTTTGATATCAAGAAGTTCTCTTCTAACTTTGTTAGATACATGAGGATTGATGGGTGCCCTGTGCACAGCCTTGCTACTCATCCGGGGTTCAGCTGGAGCAGGAACAGACAGCTTTCAAGATCAGAGTAATCCAGCATGTTCATATATTCATGAAGAATATCACGATGGAGGCTGAGAAACTCACATGAAGAAGGCTATGGTGGAGAAGACGCCGCAGGTGTGGAAGGCGTGGTTCATCTGCTCCTGTAGCGGATACGTCACTGCTGCATCGATCATGATCCACCAGCCTGTGAAGAACTGAGAGTGCAGAGAACATGGAGGAAACTGACTTTGAAGAAAAACTTTTAAAAGACTAATGTCTGACACCCTCTCACATCTAAAGACAAGGTGTCAGCAACTCCCACCGTTTTTAGTCAGAAACTAAGATCTCGCAAAGACTGGGGATCATGCAAAGTCACTAACTTTAAGACTTCAACTAGATTCAATTTCCCATCACGCATCTGGTTACTGACCAGAACTCCAGCCCCGATAGAAGCCACAGCATTCCTCCTCTCCCCCCAGTCGATGCACTCCCACTCCGGCCAGCGGAAGTTATCCAGAAACCCGGCCATCTGCAGCGATCCTCTGTCGGTCTGTGCTCAGGTGAACCAGGTGTCCTCCTCTGTGTCTGTCTGGGCTCAGGGGACCCAGATGTTCTGTTATCCTTCACCTGACGAAGGTGCACAGACTGCAAGCTGCTCTACTCAGAACGTCAGACCTGCCTGTAGGAGACACAGAAGTTATATTCATGCCTGATAAACATGTTCTCTGCACGGGGTCTGACCTGATGAGTGACAGTGAAGCGGCTCGGACATGGAAACAGAACCAAGATCCATCAATGAATCAATCAAAAATTGCAGGAAAACGTTTGCAGACTGTAAATTTCCATTCCAAAATATTGCCAATATTTTAACAATGTGATTGATATAGGTTGACTTTTACTAGAATCATATTTAAGTTTTCCTTGTAAAGCACTTTGTAACTTTATTTTGAAATGTGCTCTATAAATAAATAAATTATAATTATTATAAAGAAGCTGCACAGAAGCAAACATTCATACCATAAAATATGGATTATATTATAAGAATATAATAATATACTAAGTGGATAAGTAGTGTCAAACAGAACCCGGTGTACCGGTAAAAAGAGTGACCATGTTACCTGGTGACTGTCAGCCGAATGCGTCTGTAGTTGACGTTTTTCTTTTTTCTGATTAATATTTTCTGATTATTTACTTTTTGTATATTTTGATGAAACAATAACTTATGAAACATCATTGATCATTGATGCTTTGGCAACATTGTTCATATAACATTTGACACATAACAACGTCAATAAAGCTTTATAAATTGGATTGGTGAAAACAGAAAAAGGATAAGCAGCTGTCCTCGTGAATATCTGTTTGTATATATTATATCAAAATAAACTTATAGAATATATCTTTAAGGATGACCATTATCCACAGACGCGTTCGGCTGACAGTCACCAGATAACACGGTCACTTTTTACACCGTAACACGGGCTGATAGCTTCAATAAGCTAGCACATGTTAGCCTGACAGTATCGTTACTAATTTCTGAATACAGTTCGTCGGTAGCACTGAGACCGAGTCAAAACAATAACTCAATGCTTTGTTCTTCTGTTTGCTTCATTAATTTATTTTTCTGTCCCGGTTTAATCAAAGCTAACGTTAAATGAACGTGAGGCAGCTAGCAGAACATAAAAGCGGATATAGGCGGCTAACAGCAAGCTTAAAACACCCATTAACACCCTTAAATTGAAGTTAACATTATACAGCTCAGTTATAGCTCATGATGATTTGTTTCTTTACGTAATTTAACATGAAGATGGCCCCACCTTTTTCAAATAACTGAGATTATTGCTTTCAGTTTCCATTCACAGACTTCCTGTGTTCTTCTTCTTCGGAGTCTATAGCAAAAAATATCCGTACTTGTTTTGCATTACCGCCACCTGCTGGATTGTAAGTCCAATGGCGCAGATGTTTACAGCGTCACAGAGATAATCTTTTTTGGAAACATAAACTGTAATCAGTTTCAGTGTATGTATGTTTGATTGAATTCATTTGTGTATTTAAAATATGTTCTTAATCCATAAGTATCACAGAATCTGACTGCACAAACATGTTTTTTTTATTCCCAATGTCTCACCTTTTAAATTTCCTCTGTGGCAATATTTTCATTTTATTTTAATCCTCTGTTGCTGCTGTAAAAAAAAAAAAAAAAAAAAAGAAATACAAAAGTTTCACACATCACATTTCACATCTGGAGGTTGGAATAAAATACTGTATAAAAACATCACTTTGCATGTTATTCAAAACAGGTCACAAATATGACAGAAATACATGTTACATAGTTTAATTCAGGAACTGTCCTTCCTGCTGACGTGTATGAAGGGAGGGCGGTGGGGGTGTCAGGTGTTTCAGAGGGGGAGGGTCTAACTTGTTTGACTTGTTGAGGAAGAGCTTGGCTGACAGCTGAACACTCACACAGACAGAAACACTGAGACTAAAGACTTCTGAATCTACAGAAGTACAGAGCGAGAGAAACATGGTGTGACTGATCATCAACGGTGAGTCCTCTCTATCTGATCAGTAACCTCTGAATACAAACTGTCTGTTTCAATCTGCTTTTATCAAAGTGTTTCACTGAAAATACTGAGATCCTGTTGCCTCTTGAACACATCGAAAAGGGAAAAAAACACTTGTATTTCCTGTTAAAAGAACAGCTTCTGTTGCTTTTTAAAGAGTCAGAATCACAGCTGTTAAACCGGTTAGTCATGTGAAACAGAGACTGTCACAGTGACTCAGCACTTTTTTTTGTCAGGAAGTACACGACTGTCTGATGTGGTAGTCACAAAGAAAAGAAGAAATAAGCTTCAAACATAGTTAATGTATTTACAATAAATAACTAAGCTCTCCTAACCCCTGTGTTTGTCTGTTTGAGAAAACTTGTTATTTCAGAGCAGATTTAACATGTTATCTGACTTTTAACTCAACTTTTTAAAACCCTGTGATGTTGCAGTGCAGCTTAAACAAAGAGTGCTATGAAACTGAAAATTGACCAAAATACCCAGAGATTCCTGTTTCTAACATTAAATGATACATTTAAATAGAGAAAGACAGGCTGGTCTAAGTAATGATGCAAATTGTAAATAAATTCTCTGAGCGTGAAGTTTCATTATTTTTGACTTCCTGCACCCAGCCTAACAGAACTCAACAACAGGGCCTTCGCACACTTTGTAACCTTAATAGAACAGGACATCACTAAACATCCACCTCACCCCACTTCCCTCAGGACAGAGGTACAGAGCACTGAGGTGCAGAAGGGCCCCCCCTTGGGAAAAGCCTAATCCCTGCCTGAGCAAAAAGGCATCGCTGAACAGGCCAGAGTGGGAACTCTTGATTGTTGTTTAACTGCATATATAATCTCACTCTGACAGAAAGCCTGCACAGTGTGTTCACACAGGTGATTTTTCTTTAACATAAACTGAAAGACTTAAAGGTCAGATCAGTAATAACCAAGATTATCAGATGGCAGAGTGGAGGGAGGTGAGCGTGAACTAACATGTCACACTGAGACACAGAGCTGTAAAGTTGAGATTCAGTCAGTGTTGCAGATATGTAGCCATGTGCTCTTCTGACAGTTTGTTGTCGTTCTCAGCCTGCAGGTTCGTGGCGAGGAAGATCCGCGCTTCGGTGAAAGGAGAGGCACAGCCGGAGAAAACCAGCACCACAGCATGTAGAGCGACCAAAGGTGATCAATGAGCCCTGCTGAGGCTGTTGTTTGATTCATTTAGATTTTTATGATTTTAAGAATTTAAGATTTAAGATTTTTTTTTTTAGATTGGTCTGATTGTGATTATTTCCCTGTTATGATGGCCGTTGCTGTCAGTCATTTCCATCTCTGACCTATGCATTTTGGGAAACAGTATGTGAGGGAGACTGATCTGATGCAGACTGTGATGTTTTTCTCAATGGTCTCCTCCTCCCAGAGTTCCCAGTGGAAGACTGGGAGGAGGAGACCATTGAGTTTTTTTTTCATCAACAAAGAAATCATTCCCCTTGGTGATCTGTTTTTCCTGTATCAGTACGACATCCTGTGGGGTTGCGCTTTTGTTTGCATACTGCATACTGCATTTTGGGCCAAATCAGTACTTTACTCTACTAGTATAGTAGCAATTTGGAACACAGGTGAGACTAATTGACAAAGGTGAAAACAATCACAGTGGAGGGAAAGCACACCAAGGGATGAAACAAAACTAGACGAGACATACTTGGGAGAACTACAAAATAAAACAGGAAACACTAAAGACTGGACTCGGGAATTACTTTACTATTACTAATAATGTGCGATAAATTCGACATAAACAAGAACTCATGACATCTTTCTCCAGATTACTTTAGAGGTGTATTTAAAAAAATGAAAGAGCAGGACATGCAATCAAATACAAATAAACTGAGGGACGTGATCTGACTGTCGGCGTGTTTTTTTTCTGCAGAAAGGGACGTCAGGATGAGCTCTGATCATCCCGCCTTGATTCAACCAGAATCCTCTGTTGCTCGGCAGAGAGACGACTGCGGATCCTGAAAGTAAACTGACAGCCGGAGGTTCACTGCGAGGAGGAATACACACACACACACGGTAACACACATGCACATCTACAGCTCACAACCTTTACAGACTCCTCCATTATAAATTAATTTCCACTCATAATTTATTAGATTACTTACCTCAGTAGTAAATGTTTCATACTTCAGACATCAGAACTTCCCCTCTGCAGATTTTTTTCTGCATTCACGCTCCATCCCCAGTACCATTATCACACACACACACACACACCGCATGTCCTCCTCCCATCATCCAGCTGTCAGGTTTCTCATCCTTCCTGTGTGAATTGCAATGATCAGTCTGATCAGAAGAGAGAATGAAGGTCTGATCACCAAGTCCTCCTCAGAGGAATCGATCAGACTGGATCAACATGAAGACTCTGCTGAAGAAGCTGCACTCATTCATTCATCTAAATCAACCAGTCAATCTTTATTTGTATAGTGCCAATTCAAGATTATAGATCTCCAGTATGTCTGTTCATAAACGGGTCAGTCTCTGTGAAACGCATCAGTAAAGAACATTTCTAATGTGAGTCTGTGTGTCATGATTTTCTATCTTTGCTCTTAGTCAGATGATCAAACTCATCTCTGCCAAGTTTTCTGGGTCAGTATTAAAACCTCTAAACTAGTGCAGCGGTGACATTTAATTAAGATGTATCAGGTAGATAGAGTTGACCTGACTGCAGTCAGATGATCCTCATGCTGCATACAGGACTGGGATGTTAGCTGACAGGATAAAATAAGAATTATAATAACTTGCTTGTTTTCATAGGTTCATTGTACATACGTTTCATTCATTGCACATAGGTTCTCTATTCTTATTCCTGCACAGGTTATACACATTTTCTTGGCACAGGTCCAATTTTTAAATTGTATGGGGTAAATTTTGTTCTATTTCAGGTTTCCTTAAGTCTTTGTTTGGGTTAATAAATATGGGAGAGGGGACAGCGGTTGTGTTAGATGGGACAAATATCTCATGTCATGTGTGTCTTGTGAGCTTCTACTGGATGCTTGGAATTTCCCTCAGAGTCAATAAAGTATCCATGCATCCCTCCCTCCATCCATCCATCCATCCATCCATCCATCCATCCCTCCCTCCCTCCATCCATCCATCACTCCATCCATCCATCTGCTGGATGTCAACATGTTTGGAAGGCTGCAAACCAAAAAGATACATACAAAAGATGCACCTAAAAATTCAGCCGGATATCCTCTTCATGAACAGATAATGATGATTCCTGCCATCATACTTTTTTTCATTTCACTCTTTATGTTGTTAAGTCAGTGTTTGTATCAGTAAAACCAGGTAACAACAAACAGATACGAATATATTAGCTTTTATTATTAAATTATGCATCTTAACGATAGTCCCCTAACAAAACTGCAGTTGTACAAATAATACAGAAGAAGAATAATTACATGACATGGTGCAATTTTTGTACATATAGACATTTGTGTAAAAACAAACGTATTCCCTTTATTCAAATAAATAAAAAACTTATAGACAAGTAAAGTAAAGTTACCGCGTGCCTTTTACTTAAAGCAACATTATGTAGGATTTGAGAGACACGGCGCCCCCTGCAGTATGGGAGGGCACATCACACCCTCATGTAGACATAAAAGCCAGTTTGAGATTTAGACGGCAAAATGGCAGGACTTCACCTCTCTGACAAACTTTTAGACTTGGCAGATTAATTAATATTGAATGAGAGAACATTGGATTAAAACAGGGAAGATTTATTTTTAATGTCATAGGGGACTTTAAGTCTGTCATTCAGGAAGCCGTGCTAACTCAAGTTGCAAAGTCCATCTGAACAATGGATCAGAATTAAAGAGGCTCCAATCTGCCTTTATCAAGTCACTGTTCCATCAAACTGACTGTAAAACTGTTATTTAACACTAACAGCTACATATTGTTGCTTTAATCAGCCTGTGTAACTACAAACCGGGTAACTTCACGATTAATTAGTTGTCCTGGTTGGTTTCTCTTTGAACTGTTGCAAACAGTGCAGAGAAAACCACTTAGTGAAATAAAAAAGGTTTCTAATGATCATAAATGGCTAATGTGGTAAAGCTACTGTTAAAGTTTCCATCTTTCTCCATTTGTTTGGATTGATAGATCACTGATGAACATCTGCATTTGGAGGGTGAAAATCATAAAAAAAAAAAGTAAAGTATAGAAAAACAAACTGAAGGAAAGATTAGGCACTGGTACAGGAGGCAGTATTGTATCACCTATCTACAGAAAACAGCAGTGAATGATCTCAGGCCTACACTTGACCTCCACACATCATAAATATATTCTACTGAAATGCAGAAATAATCAGCATTTAAAGTCAGTAAGAAAAGGTTGCGCACATTTTGGAGGTGCAACAGGCTCAGTTCTATTTCCTTTCACCCATACGCTGGATGAAACTCACAGCGGCTCTATTTCTGACAGATTCCCACATAGTTTACAGACAAAACCAGAAAGATTGCAGTGCTTTCTTTACTGTCCACACAGAAGAAGACACACAATCGGTGGAGCTGCTGCTTTCCGTTTGTGAGGAAACCATCCACACTGTCAGCCCCACAAAGGAGAGGTATGTCAGAGAGGGAGTACTCCTTTGTGTACTCAGACTCAGAACAGAATCGAGTCACATTTTGTAATCCTTGGTCTAATAGTCCTGCAGCTAGTTTTATCTGAGTCCTTTGTCTAATCAGATGTTAAACTCGTTCTTTCTGGATGTATGTAGTACTCCATTTTCTAGTTGTACATTGAAGTACTTGGTCTAGTCAGAGGATGTAGTCCTTTGTCGATTAAGATTCTGTATTCCATTATTATGTAGGGTGTTGTAGTTCTTTGTCCCATAGGATGTGTAATCCTTTGTCTTGAGGATGCTGTAATTCTTTGTCTTAAGGATGTTGTAGTTCCTTGTTCCATGGGATTTTGTAGTTCCTTGTCAAATGATGTTGTAGTCCTTTGTACCCTACGATGTTGTAGTCCTTTGTCCTGTAGGATGTGGCAGTCCTTAGTCTCCTATGATGTTGTAGTCCTTTGTCCTGTAGATGTTGCAGTCCTAGTCCCCTAAAATGTTGTAGTCCTTTGTCCCCTACGATGTTGTAGTCCTTTGTCCTGTAGATGTAGCAGTCCTTTGTCCTGTAGGATGTTGTAGTCCTTTGTCATGTATATGTTGTAGTCCTTTGTCCCCTAGGAATATCTAGCTGGAGGTTCTACTTCTTTGTTTAGTCTTATGTGATAGGCCTTCTCCGTGTAAGATGCTGTACTCATTCTTGTAGTCAGATGTTCTACTTGTTCCGTCTAGCTCGATGGGGTACTCTTTTGTCAACTCATTTTTACTTCTTTGTCTAAACTGAAACAAATGTCCTTCATCTACTCTGATGCAGTGCTTTTTCCATTCCGTAGGATGTTGTTCCTTGTCTAGTCAGAAGTTTTAACCAGGCTGATTTGTTGGATTATGTACCCCTTTGTTCTAGTCGGACATTGTAGTTTGTAGCTTGTTAGATTTCATACTCCTTTGACTAGTCATGAAGGAGTAGTAAGGTTTTTAATCCTTACTCTTGTCGGATATTTTACTTTCATCTTGTTGGTTGTTGCTCTCTTTTGTGGGGTAATACCTTGTACTCCTTGGTCAAGTTGGGTTTTGTAATCCCTTTTCTTATTAGATCATGTACCCCTTTGTCTCGTAGATGTAGTACTCCATGTAGTCAGATGTAGTACTCCTTCACATTGTCCCTGACAGCGTTGTGGAGGTGAAGCTCCGTCCTGATGGGGGTCTCCATGCTCTGATGGTGCTCCTTCTCCTGCATGCTGTCATTATTCTTCTGAACCTGCCTCCGGTACAGGAGACGGGTCACCACGGCCAGGATACAAACAGTGATGAACACCACTGCTGTCGCCACACCTGAGGAGTAGCAAACACGTACACATTAAAGGTGCCATTTCAGATACAAGCAGATGCATTCTTGGTGGTTAAACTTGATAATGTAAAACTTGTTCAATGTTTCCTTTATACTTTTTTCTGAACCCCTTTTTGTAGTAGAAAGCTTGAAAGAGAAAGTTTGGAGACGGAGTACCTTGAGTGGACACTTTGAGCAGCAGAACAACTTTTTGACTTATCACATCAATCTCTTCAAAGAATAGCGACCCAAGGCTGGTCAACCTAGCTAGCACCTTTAGGTCAGGGTTTTAAATGATGAGGACGATCAAACTGATCTGTTTTTTAGACAAAGAAGAAACTCACATATACCAGTACCTGTCACATCTGTCTCTAGAAATCCGGATGGGAATTGTGTTGTTTTTACATGTTAGGTCAAAGAAAAATATTAGGGTTACACAACCCTAGATGATCCTGAGCACTATCTTTCAAAACATGCATGGGGTCTCACAGTAGTTGCTCAAGGCCCTGAAGAAGGACCTGAAGGTCATGATGTCCTCAGATAACATTATTACACAGTGAGTGGAATGATATTAGTGATGTTAGTTCAGCAGTAGGCACAGCCCCAACAGGACAAGGTGTAGGAGGACCGTTGATACGCTTGATTCTTCCTTGGTTTGGTTGGATGGTACTGTCAATTTTTTTCACTGAGCAGTCTCTTTAACTTAGCCTGACCAAAAGTCCACCTCTGATCAATTTGAACTGGATAAAAAGCATACACAAATATTTTTTTAAGGGGGTACTCTGTAAAAAAAAACCCCAATATAGAGATAAGACTAAAATCGTTTCCAAAATGGAGAACTTTTGCATGGACCAGGGGGCTGTCCATCTTTGGGAAAGCGGTTTCACCACCATTTTGCAACCAGAAACAAAGAGACAAAGTACCCAGCTACTGAACTGGAGTATCTTTCCAGAAAATGAGCCAAGAAACTTGTCACTTGTCTTTTGTCCTGATAGTTAAGATAAAGGTAGATAGAGTGACTCTGGTTTAGTAACCAAACTCAGAATCATTAAGCCAAAAAGAAAGATACAGACCTGCTATAACAGCCACATCATTTTGTGTATCCTCGCTCTGCTGCTTCTTTTCTTTGTCCACAGCTGCAGAATCATCTTAGGAGCAGAAGAGAGAAACTCATTCCCTTTGTATAAAAGTAAAAAGTTATCATTGTGTGATTCATTATATAAGCTCCCTGCTGTTGAAAATGAGACATGCATGAGTGTGTCAGATCTGTGTGAATAAAACTAATGTCACAATCACACTTTGACATTAAAATACTGTATATCAAATGTGTAAATGTCTAAAGACAGTGACCGACCATGTGTTAATTCTCAGACTGTGACTGACCGTTAGTGTTACCCCTCAGATTATGACTGACCTTGTGTGTTACCCCTCAGGTTGTGGGATGTTATGGAGTTTGCCAATGTCCCACAGTTTGATTGGACTACTGAGCCTCTGATCGTGACCAACGAGCTGCCTCGATTCTGCAGGGCCGCTTTCAGAGGAGCCACGTGATTGAACTGGACCGAAGATAGACAGCCGACGAAACCCTCGGAACCTGCACGCACCACCTCTTCATGGAAACTCTCTCTCCCTGCTCAGATAGACGGAGAGAAAGTCAGGAAGATAAACTGATAGAAAGAGACTGATGAAACTGGAAGAAAATCAGAAAACAAAGATGTCATTAAACAACAGTTATCCATACAGTCTCTGTAAGATGCACTTCTTGGACATAATGAGGTTTTCCTGGTCCTCTAAAAGACTACTTCAAACACACTGAACGCACAAAACACTGTTCATATTTTGTGCTGTAGAAAAATATGTATTGAACCGTATAATGATTCTACCTAAGGATCTAGAGGCCCAGTTTGTTCCACCAATGTTCAAAAACAGTACTACTTTCTGTCACTGTCACTCTGATCTAATAGGTTTGATTGTCACATGTCGTCTTGTTACCTGATATCAAAAAAAAGGTTTTGAATCTTTACCAAAACACCAACATTTGTTGAGGAAAATTTCAATTCCAACGCAGTTGATCTTGACAAGTGGATGATATTTTACACTACTACGCCTGATTATTTGCAGTACAGACACTTTCTATTCAGGGAGATTTGAACTCGGTGAGAGCACTTACTGATGACTTTTCCCAGGGTAAGCGACCTGAGAAAGATCAGCTCTGCTTTAGACGACAGAGAGAACTTTCTGTGGATGTCCTGATCAACCTGATGGAGAGGATTCAGAGAAAAACAAGAATTCTGAAAAAATACTTCTGTCAACAAGTGGATTCTCACTCTGAGCTTATATAGGGGGACAAGGACAGTAGAATGGTTAAATGGACCAATTGAGCTCTAACTGTAGCTCCACTTAACTGTATCTCACCTGTACGTACAGGTCTCTGCCCTCACGCTGGATTCTGATTCGATGGAGTTGTCCGTCTGCCAGACCGCTCAGGACCGGACTGAACACATCCGGGTTCCTGGGAGTCTGCAGGTGATACCAAATCTGAAGACTACCTGGACAGAAAATCACACAAACAGCGTGAAACACCTCAACATCCTCACCTTCTGACTCTGGGAAACTTCAAGTCAGTATTTCTTGAGACACTGTCTTTGATTAAAATCAATAAAAAAAATGAACAAGGGACCTATTGTCTATTGTCTATGTGTTATCTCTGCAGTTCTTGCAGAATAAAAACTAAATCTCTTGACAGCAACAGATTTTGCAGCCGCAACGAGACGGAGACACAGACTCACAAAACAGAAGTGGGCTACCCACAATGAACCCTTCAGATTCATCAGGAAATGTCTTCTTTTGAATAGAGAGTGTTTTGAGATTTCCCTTTGACCTCTGTGTCAGTGTGCTGTGAAACATCTGGGGTGTGTACCGTTTGTGGTGAGGATTACGGCGATGTACTGCTGGCTGAAGGTGCTGATGGTCAGCAGGTGGGCGGGGCTATGTGAGGTGATGAAGCTTAAGGCTACGTCCTCTCTCGTTCCGCCGCTGCTGCTCTCCCTGGAGACGCCGGACGTCTGGAAGCTTCTGTTTTGCATCCCAGAGAACGGCTCCTGAAAGGTGAAGGTCAAAGAGGACTCTCGGTGCAACCTCACCGACACCTCTGAATACACACACACACAAACACACAAAGAATACACATTCTATTACATATCATTCCACTCTCCAAATAGCCCCCTAGAAAATGTGAATTACATGACTGAGGGCATGATTTAAAAAAAGGAAATTGCGGCAGTTAAACTTGCACAGAGACGAGCAAATGTTGTCTCTGTGCACCGGTGGTGTTTGTGCGTATTTCAATGATTCATTATGCATTCATTTGGAAGTAAAATGCCCCCTTTCTATGTAAATCAGCCTCATTGCGAGAATTGTCTGATCAACAAACAATGTCTGAGCACAGTTAGAATGAAAAAATTACCATCTGCTAAGAGTTGGTGTTAACTGCGCCCCATTTTTGACCTTAGTATTATAAATATAACTGGAGGTTAAATCAGTCCTGGCTGTCAGCGTCTCCACACTTCATCCACATGTATGGAGACTGTCTGGAGCAGTTATTGCAGTTGAACCCATACTCGCTCTCACCTTCTCTACAGGTGGGTCCTCTGAACGCAGAGGTGGAGCAGTCGCAGGTGTAGCCGTTGCTCATCTCGATGCACCTCCCTCTGTTGTGGCAGAGGCTGCTGGAGCCGCTGCAGTAACCCGGACAACCAGAACTCGCCCCCACCACTGTTCTCGCCTTCTCCTCCAGGTCAAACATCACGCCGTTGATGTTCAGAGTCCGCATGCAGCCGAGGAAGCCTCTGAGCCTGGATGCTGATCCACCTGAGACAAAAACACACCCGACAGAGAGAGTGTGGAATGACGTGCAGGAAAGAAACCACAGGTGGGAATGAACATGGGCCCGACCACCTGAAAACAATATTTATTGAATAAATCAAGTTATTAATTTACTGTCTATTCATGATGGTTATTAGAAAGTTTTACCCACAACTCTGTCAAACTCTGTCCTGATGCTTAGACTCTGTCGTACCTACAACCAGCTGTCCGTTGAGACGAAGGCGTCGGTGTCCGTCAGCCGGAGCCTCCAGCAGGCGGAGGGGCAGCTGGTCGACCTGCAGCCACACCTCCTTCACATTACGCTCCGCCCTCACCTGGTGCCACTGCCGGTCGTTCAGAGGGAGGGGGGAGGTGACCGCAATGACCACGGGACCGTCTCCAACATCCAAAGAGAAAGTTACCACTGAGGGAGCTGAGGCACACACAAACACACACATTCACACATTTTTATGATCTTCTGTACCTTCAGATCTCTACAGTGAAACATTTGATCCCAAACCTCCTGAGAAAAGCTTCTGTGATTTGTAAAATCTAACAGTGACATCAGGTAAACTGATCCCACAAGTCCCACAAACTGCAATCCCTCTCGTGTCCACTAGAGGCTGCCTCCTGCAGTGAGCCGGTCCTCATAGAGCCCCATGATAAAATGTCCAACTTTACATCAGAAATAAACATGTTTACAGCCTGGTAAAAAAAGTGTTATGAAAATGTGCTTCTGAACATGTGCAGTGATGAAATGATGCTCTGCTGTGGGTTT
Organism: Labrus mixtus; assembly: GCF_963584025.1. Lineage (NCBI taxonomy): Eukaryota > Metazoa > Chordata > Actinopteri > Labriformes > Labridae > Labrus > Labrus mixtus. Next base: position 9,179,012 of record NC_083624.1, read on the forward strand.
CTGGGACATTATGTCGTTAGGACATGGGTCAGAGAATCCATGACTCACAGCTGAGCTCCAGTCTGATGAAGTCCTTGTGTCCCAGGTTCTCCAGAAAGACCCCTGAAGGAGCACTGGTCTTAAAGAAGAAGGAGAAGTCGGAGGAGAGCTCTGCCTGAAGCTGGGGGAACAGGAGCGACGAGGACTCCTGGAAGAAGGACACTGCGTTCCAGATCCACCCTGAGAGGAGAGAAAAGACACGTACAGGAGCTGAAAACCTGCAGGGCGGATGACAGCAGAGAAACCAGACAGACTCATCCTTACATTATTGGTGTAGTAATGAGATGGATGGTCCGTGTCTTCTAAGTTTTATGTCCTTGCTGTTTGCTAGGCAGTACGTCAGTCCCTTATATACATTAAACACCTGACAAAGCATTTCAATGTCCTAGACATGACCGCAAAGTACAAAACTAGTGGCAATCGATTTGTAAACCTTGAGTTTTTCTTTACTATAGGCAGTGGGTTTCTCGCAAAGGAAAACAAAGATGTCCGTCCGCTGTAACTTTGTCTGTTTAGTTTGATCGTTGAACCACTGTCACTGAGCCGAGTAAAGCTAAGGAAACCTCCGCCTGTTGCTAAGGGTTAGCTTGTTACTAAGAGACAACTAGTCTTCTGCTGACCTCAAGCTACCGCTAGCTAACTTTCTGTTAAATGTTAGGCTTCCACCACATCATCACTGTGTACTAACACAAAAATGGTCCTTCCTCCATTGAGTCCTTGGGTAGTCATCCAAACTCCCCTCCCACTATAACGCCCATGGTTAAGGGTTAATAATCAGGCAGATTTTAGGATAGGAGAGACTAAGGATAGGCCTATTTAAAGCCCATTTTTAGATAATAATAATTGGTTTTGTTGGATGAGAGCGAGCCGGTTCTGTGTTTTAGATGAAGAGAAGCAGTCAATTCTCTCAGGCATGAGGAAAAGAACAGGACATGATGTTGAAGTTAAATATGATGATTAAAATTAGCTGTGTCCTACTTATTAAAGTCTAAATTTGCAGACAAAATCCAAATACTGACTGAGAAACCTACTGTTTCCATAGCAACGCAGCGGGCCGATGCTGTAGACGGCCTCTGATCCGGTTCTGTTTGTGTCGCCAATCACGATTTGGCTCACAGGGAGGTGGTTTTTATATGACAGGATTCCTGAGTCATTAGTCCTGAGACATAAGATATAAAAATACATTTTTAACTCTTCTTTGCTGTTTTCTTTTTACTTGTAATCATATCTCCTCTAAAGTCTTCGTACCATGATTGTGAGTCCGCGTCACAGTTGCAGAAGTAGTTCATGTCGACACAGTTCTGCTCAAGGCTGCAGGAGCACTGCTGTACCCCCGGCAGGAAGCCTCCCCAGTAGCTCCGCCTCTCTCCGCCCGGGTCCACCCACCATGCCATCGGGCGGCCGTCTACAGACACACACATGTAGAGAAGAAGAACAGAATCCTGATTTTACTGTAATAATACCTGAACATAAATCTGTTCAGGCTAAATTCCCATCACGATACATCAACACAACAGACATCTTTACCTTTGGTGTTGAAGAGGCGGGACTTCCTGCAGCTGTAAACCACTTCCTGCTGGCAGTGCTCGGAGCTTCTGATGATGGTGTGCAGTTGCTTGGGGTCGGAGCTATAGTTTAAAGTCATGATGTGAGGATTCTGCAGAGACGAGCCCTGAACTCGGACTGGAGCGCTGACGTTATGACGCACCACTGTCCACACACGCTCCTCTGAACACATGTTTAAGCATGAAAACACACACACACACACACACACACACACACACACACACACACACACACACACACACACACACACACACACACACACACACACACACACACACACACACGGACAGTCGGAGAAAACTCTGAGTTTAAAGAAAACAACAATGAAAAATTCTATATTTGATTTGGAAGCTGGAAACAAGGAGTGTGTTGTTCGGTGTGTGTGTTGCTCAGTGTGTGTGTATTGTTCAGTGTGTATGTGTGTGTGTGTGTGTTGCTCAGTGTGTGTGTGTTGTTCAGTGTGTTGAGCAGACACGTTGCATGTTGATACAGAGATCTGTGACAGACTCGACTCTGAGATCTGATCCCAGAGGGAACCTGAGAGACTAAAGTTGACAACACCGACTGCACTCACCTGTCATGTTGCAGTAGACAGGGGCGGGCCCCAGGGGGCCACTCCCGTCTGGATCAATAGAGTAGAAGCCGGAGGAGCCTCCAGTCAGCCTGTAGGCCTCACAGGACGACTCGTAGAGGGCTGCAGATAGGGATTAATCAGATATCAGCACAGAGCTGCAAACACTGTCATTTTAAGAAGTTATCCTCTCTATGAGGTGGAGGTCTAACTTTCTCTGAAAGCCTTTAAGAATCATTCAATCTTTAAGTTGGCTGCAATCCAAACCCCCCTCCCCCCCACCCCTTCTGTACTTTGCCTCTATATTTTCTGCGTTTAGCTGAGAGCACATGCCCTTGAAACTTTCTCATCTCATGCAGGATGCGCCCAGGCTCATGTCGGCTGATGAAAAATTCACTGAAACTCGAATGTAACAAACAGTGTGCATGATGTGGGAGCATTTTTTATTGCAATACAATTAGGTGAAATGATTTCAGATAAATTGGGACACACAGAGACTCACGGTGGTGGCAGACGGCTCCAGAGTATCCGGTCCCTGAACAGTCACAGGAGAAGGAGCTCCAACTCTGCAGACACACACCTCCGTGTTCACACAGGTTAGGAACACACCTGCGCAGGACGACAGAGGACGACAGAGGACGACAGAAGACAACGAAGGACATGGAGGGTGACAAAGAACAGAGGATGACAGATGATGACAGAGGACCACAGAGGACGACAGAGAAAAGCCGTTTATATTTCTGAATATTTATCAGCCTCAGGGTAAATCTCTCTCTCTTTCTGTTCCTCATGTTGTAAATATTTAAAACAATCTGCAACAGAACACAAACATCAAAATCTGACCCGAGAATCTACCTCTAAACACACAGATTAAACTGTTAATAAAGTTACTAATAGCCTCTTCCTCCAGTCTAATGTGTCCTATCAAGCATGCATGTAAACTTGATGACAAAAAGGTTTGAGCTGCTGGTTTGATAATTGTCCAGTTTTCTTTCTTACCCGGTCTGAATCCTCTCCCGCTGACCTGCACAATAACTGTTATAAAGTGAGCTCTGAGAGAGGAAAGCAGATTATGTCTAATGTGGGATAATGTTCTCATCCTCTTAACAAAAAGCACTGAGCTGGCTTTATTATCCCAGAATATAATACATGCTGTGTTTTTGTTTTATAAGCAGATTTCATGTCCGTTTGTAGTTTTAAATGTTCAAACTAAAGCTGAGCTGAAAGGAGAATTGGGGATGAATTTTTGTCTTACTGTGTGGACATTAAAGCTCCTCTCATACTGAGGTCCTTCAGCTGTAAACAATCAGACTATTCATATGCTGCTATTGTTTTTATACTATGCACAAAAAAATCTTACATCACAAGAACATCACTTGTGACCTTATGGATAAGTCTGTAAAAACAGTGATTGAATTGAATGAAACTACCAAACTATAACTGATATAAAAAAACATGGACAGGGAAATGTACGTATTTCAGTCGGGGCCCAAAGTCAAAGAAAGCTCTCTGACGTCACCTGGAAATCAACCTATTACAACAAACAGTGTAATGAGCAGGTGTTAAAGATCACAAAGCAAACATCTGAGATTCTTACAGGTGTTCTGTTTCTGCTCACAGATGTTTTTTGGAGTTTAATTTTGACCAAATACTCCTAAACAACAACACTGAACAAGATCAAAACAGTGTGTGAGAACACCCTTATTCTGACTGTATCATCCGCCTGTGTAAATTCTATCTTCTATCTTGAAGAAGCAGAGAGCTTCAACCTTCCCACCGGCTCCCCTGTCAGTCAACCCAGAGACGCTCCTGCTGTAAAAATTGACATTTCAGTATGAGTGTTAATGTGACTTCTTCAGCAGCCTCTAGTTGTCGCTTGCTTAGGACATGAAACCAGTGTAGGAAAGACGTAAAACCAATCTTCTCTCTGGATTCTGAATTTCTTCGAGAGCTGTCTTTTCTTTCAGGGAGTATTATGAGAACATGAGTAAGCAGCTTGTTTACCTGTCTCTGATGCTGCATGTGTCAAACTGAAGATCACTGTAGACTCCCAGCATCCCTTGCTGCACATGATGGAGGTTGATGGTCTGGCTGTTGATGGAGATGAAACGCATGCAGCCCTGGAAGGACACCGTCGGCCTGTGGCGGGCTGCAGGAGGGCAGCCTGGTGGAGACGGTAGGGGAAGAACAAAGCTCTTCATCTGAACACACAGGAGGAGGACTCACTCTGATGCTTTAGGAGGAAACAGTTCAATCAAAACGTACCTCCAAAGTAGAAGCTCCCTCTGACCTCCAGCTGCTCCCACCGCTCCAGGGTGGAGGCGGGCTCGTTGTCCAGAGTCAGACTGACCTGAAGACCTCGAGTGTCCAGACTCACCGAGTGCCACAGTCCATCATTGACTCTGTGCCCTGAAGGTTAAACACATAACTGAGGATGACCACAGGAACAGCTTTTCTGCAGGACTAAAGAAACTTTTAGGGACAAAAAACATTTCAGAGCAAAACTCTAAAAGCACAGAAAAATGTCTCGTTATTAAATGAAAGTTGGGAGAAACAGAGAGAAGTGCATGTTTCAAAAACTTAACACCTGATTTTTGAACTTCACACCATGGGTGTAGTAAGAGCCCTTATCTGTCCTGAAATAAATCTATAGAGCCTCTTTGGATTTGTTTCTCTCTAAGTTAGAACTGTCAGAGTAAAGAAAAAAAATGGACGATTAAATGAACATGATTCTTAACTCTGCAAACAAAAAGAAAAAGTCATTTTGGGCAGGCCGTCCACCAACGATCCAAAGGAAAGATTCAGTTCTTGTCCATCGTGTGAATCATTAAAACTACAGAGATTGTATATTATTTTAAAATGTGTGGTATCAAAAAATCTTTTATTGGGCCATGTGTGTTACAGAGGTGTGGTTATAGTGATATCTCAGTGTTGACTGAGGCTGTGGAGGGGCCAAATGTGAGATCTGTTCATGGAGCCCAGAAATCTGGAGTTGCCCCTGATCCTGGTTATCTGTACTGTGTGTGTGTGTGTGTGTGTGTGTGTGTGTGTGTGTATGTGTGTGTGTGTGTGTGTGAGAGTGTGTTTTCTGACCTGCAGATGTCTCTGCTCTCTCTCCCTGGTCGTGGATGGTCAGTATCAGCCGGTTGTTTCTGATCTGTAGGTCCAATCTTTGGTTCTCTCGGCTCAGTCTGGCAGACACTAGCAGCCCGTCGGCGTTCCACGTTCTGAACTGGAACCTGACGGAGAAACCTCCCAAGGTGGTCAACGGGGAAGCCATGGGTAAGGACAGGAAGCTTCTGCTGGAGCTCAGGAAGGTGACAGCGACCAGTGACGGCCGTGAGCATGTGAAGGTCACGTTCCCCTGAGGGACCAGAGACAATGTACACCAGTAAATATTTGTTAACCCTGTTTATTCACATTTCTGTTTTATTTTTTTTATTACTTTGATCAGTAACTCTTTATCCCAATATTCACAAAGTTTTTGTTCATTGGCTGATTTTAGTGTGTTTGAATCGGACTCACCACGCTGTAAATCTGTGGCTTGCGTCTCTTAGCGAGGTCGATGATGTTGATGCCGTTGTAATAAAGGTTCTCGATGCAGCCGTCAAAGTTCCTCCTGAGGAAGGTGCCGGGTTTACCGGGCAGAGGGATTCCTCCAAAACTCAGCTGGAATACAGAGCAAAGGAAAACACAGACCGGTGCAATGTGGTCACTTCTCTCGGGACGCTTGAAAAGCCTGGCAGCAGCATTTGGAATTGACTGCAGTCTTTGGATGTTATGCTTGCTAGTGATGAAATAAAGAGCATTACAAAAGTCAAGCCTGGACAAAAATGAAGCAATGATGCCTTTTCCTAAGTCACCAGGAGAAATGGTGAATGGCCTGATTTTGGTTAGGTGTCTTAAGCAAAGAAGGACTGCATCACTTTGGTCATCTGGGTATCGAAAGATAGCTGGGAGTCAAAAGTGACCCATAGGCTGTGGGTCTCCTTGCAAACATTATTTGATAGGGCACCCAGACTGTAGGAGAGATGATTAATGAACTGGGGTGAGAGGGAGTAAAAATAAGAACCTTGTAGTCATTGAGCTGTAGAATTTTTTTGACATTCAGCTTTTGATTTCTTCCAGACAGAACATGATGTGTGAAAGATCGGAGGAGTGTCAGGCACACTGTTTGAAGACACACATGTGCTGGGACTTTTAATGGAATTCATTTGCTCGTGCAAGTCGCACTAATACTCTGACCTATTTCATCATGAATAATGAGAGCATTTTAACTTACACAGTGAGGAACTTTCACTCTGACAACAGTCAGCGTCCACACTGAGCTTTGGTGAGGCGAGCTCACTCTTACCCTTGCTCTAACACTAATCCATCCCAAACTATTAACTGCTAATAATATGATTATATAAGTTAAAATACACAACTCAAATCTTTGTTTCAAACCCAAATCTGTTGTTGTAGTTACTTCTTATTGTGCTGATTTATCTCCAAGTGTTAATTTTTCTGAGTAGTTTAGTTGTTTATTAGTTATTTGATGCTATAGAGAGCACATGTAACACCATGATTGACAGCTCTGTGGACAAATGAGGCTCCTTCAGTGTTGTGTGCAGAGAGTAGAGGAGGAACGGTGAGAGGAAATGTAAAGAAAACCAACTCAAGAGTCACTGAACTTTCCAAAGCCCTGAGTGTCTGCGTCAAATCGACACAAGTATCTGCTCTGCTGTGGACTGTACCTGAGGGATCAATGTGTGGTTGATGGACGGAGCGGGACGTCAATACTGCGGTTCTACTAGTCATCTCCCTTCTGCTCATGTCTTGGCTCTAAATTTAGTCACAAAATATGTCAGCACCCGTCATGGGGCTCGCACACGGGAGTCGGGTCCCATCGTTCACATAAAAGAGTGAGCACACAGAATTCAAAGGAAACTTCACACAGCCAGTTCAGACACAGCCATATGGTTGATTATAACCATTTGTGATCAGGTGTTTGGATAAGTCGACCTCACGCTAAAGGATCTGTGAGCGGCCTGTCACCTGCACAGGTTGTACTGACCTCATAGTCGACTTCCAGCGAGTCCCCCTCCCCTCTGGTGGTGAAGTGCTGCGTGTGCGTGTCCACGCTCAGGTTCACCTGCTTATTGAAGCGCTCGATGGTGACCGAGTGCCAGTGCTGGTCGTCGAGCAGAGAGCCGAGGGTGACGGCGACTCGACTGCTGCTGAATCTCAGCCGGGTGTCGTCTGACAGAAACAAACAAAAGATGAGAAAATCAACCAATGACTGTGTGTGTAAAGCACTATGATATTTAACCCAGGGGTCTGAAACAGATCAGGTAGGTCGCAGGGTGTTTCAGTAGTTTGAGTACAAAAAAATCTGATGACAGTAAACGCACCTTAAAAGCCTCTATCCACTTCAATCAAATACACAGATATCCCGCCTCCTCCAATACAAAAGAATAGGATAGGGCTATCAGATGTCACTAAAAAGGTGACAATCAGGTCAAGTTTGTCAGCGTCTAAATTGACCAATCACAGCCAAGAGGCAGCAACCTTCATCGACATGTCAGGGCAGTTACTCCGTACGCTAGGTTAGGAGTTAACAAGCCCGTTTAGACAGATTTATGACAGACAATGAAGCCGGCCAGCCTCCTCAACACAAGGAATTGGAAAACAAAGAGTGTACAGGAGGAGGAGTGTACAAGTGTCCGTGCCACATCTGCAGTATCACAGTTTTGGTCGGCACAAAACAAAATGCAGAGCACCACAACACTCAGGTCCACAGTCATGCATGGATCTTTCCTGCAGGCAGCACAACATGAACTGAAAAGGTGAACGAGCTGAAAGCAACACTTACACAAACAAAAAAGAGCAATCTTTATTCATCCAACCAGCTAAGAATGTCAACACAGCAATGTGGGCCTCATGTTAAGTAAAGCACAAGAAGTCATTCCCCAACGGCGGGATGATAAAAGAAGGGATGACTGCAGTGGCTGAGACGATATTCAGGGACCATAGAAGTAAGACTGAAATAATTTATTTTGTTTCTGGGGTACAATTTGGTGCAAACACAGCGGCTGTGGGTATAGTCGTCTTGTGCAAGTACCTCTCGGCCAATTTCATTTTTCAAAAGTAGCTCTCACATGAAGAGACGTTGGAGACCCCTGGGTCAACCTGGGACAAAAAGGATTGCAATAATGGGCTCACTCAGCTGTCAATCAAACTGAGGTGGTTCAGTCAGTGTCTCACCCAGGTTCAGGTAGAGGGCCAGTTTTCCTCGGTGGAGCTCCAGGGTGATGTAGTCGCCCCGCTGCCCCTCCCCGTGCAGTAACACCCCCTCGGCCTGCCGGCTCTTAAAGCGCAGAGAGATGACGTCCTTCACCGTCGACATCGACTTCTGATTGAAGCGGTACAGCAGAGAGCTCCTGCCGTCAAAGTCCGCCACGTCAGACTCTAAAAGGAGAAGATCAGGACGTTAGAATATAACAGAGTTATAAAAACACACAACACAGAAAGATTTCAACTAATATAATTAACGACAGGCTTTGTCATTAATTAATCGCAATTAATTACACAAGTGGATAATATGAGAAGGATTGCATTGCAGGTATTTACTGCATGACCCTGTTTCCAATTAGTTATTTCTAGCTTCCATATTTTAATTTTACTCTTCACCTATTTAGGAGTTGATTTACAATTTACCGAAGTCCACTGATGAAGTTGTTTACCTTCATTTTCCTGTGATTAATTAATCCAAATTAGCATTATATTTATTCTGTGACTAAGTCATCGAAAACAATTACAGCGTTTTTTTACAGTCCAAGTAATGACACACTTAAGTGTAATTATTTTTAAGGGGGGGGGGGGGGGGGCTTTTATTGCAGAGATAGCAAAGTGGATAGAGTTGGGAATCAGGGAGAGTGAGAGGGAGTCAGATTCAAAACCGGGCCGTCCGCTTGGAGGACTACAGAATCTTTATGTGTTGTGTGCACTAACCACTACGCCACCAGCTATTGTTGTTATCAAGACCACACTAACCGAGACCAAGACATACCCGAGACCGGAGTACTCCGAGACCGAGTCAAGATCAAGACCATAAATATCACTGCAAAATCATCATCTTATGTGCAGCAGGTATGTCACTCACTTAGACCGTAACACAGGGAAGGTTGCAGGCATAACCGGGGGATAAAAATCAAACTACAAATGAATTGAAGTTATTTGTTCAGTTAGAAATGGGTTATTTCCTTCTAATCACAGTATTGACGAGAGAGTGATGGTCTTGACCGGTGTCAGCCCAGTCCTAGACCGAGACAAGACAGATTTAAAATGCTTTCGATTCCGAGACGAGACCTTCAAAAAGCAGCCTGGAGACCAAGACAGTTTTGAGTACTACACCACTACTACCAGCGCCCCCATATACGTATGATCCTTTAGAAGCTTCAGACTGTGAATAGTCCTGAGTCATGATTGTGCTACTAAAAACACTATAATGTTAATATTTAGAAAATGCTGACATGAATCACAGATGTGTCGTTATGCAACTTGGCTGTGGTTTGCATAGGTGTGCATTATTAACGGCCGATTGGAGAGTCTGGGTTGGTGCTGTACACATGTTCTGTTTCCTGAACTGTTTTTAAATAAACGTTAGTATGACTTTAAATTGATTTTTATTTACAGTAAATTTTAGTAGGAAGGAAAAGTTCTGAGTTTACGTTCACATATGCACGTTCTGTTTACTTCTGGCCTTTTTTTTGATATATGTGAGGCGCTCCTCACCCTTCTGTCTGTCACTGTCCCGACGCTTACTCCTCTTCCTCTTTGCTCCTGTTTTTTTTCTCTGTCCTATAGACTTCATTTTTCTTTGTTGACTTTCATTGACAAACTTTGGTTTTCACAGTAATAACGCATTTGATTCTTAGCAGGGCAACACAACTGAGTGCTGTAAGATGGGGCCCCCTTAGGGACTACTGTCATTGCAGAATTTGCATATTTTGGGCTACTGCTTTGGTTTAAGTTTGTCAGCCCTCAGGAGTCCGATGCTGGTCTTGGCCCACAAGCAGTTGCCTGCCTTGCCTGTTGACAAGCGGCGCCTGTAAACTCATAATGATTCATTTTAGAGGAGAGTTGAATATGATCACTGACTGTAGGAGCAGCCGTACAGCTCCACCCTGAGGCCCAGCCAGCCGCTCGGGTTCCAGTCAAGAGGGACGAAGCGCAGGAAGCGAGTCCTCAGCGAGGGCGACAGTTTGTTCTGCACGACGGCCTCGGAGTTCACGTTCCCAACAAACATCTGAAAAACACAAAGACAGAACAGTTCATTAACTTATTTCAACCAAGTTACAATGAAGCAAACTGACATTGGAGTGGATATGGTTTGATAGCATGACAACTGTAACTATGATGTTTTCCCTCGACTCTGACTGTCAAACAAAAAACATAGATTTCAGGATCAATAAAGGCCACTTCCTCCATTGGGACCCTGGGTAGTCGGTCCCACTTTTCTCCCCATGAGGCCATGCTAGGGCCCATGGGGAGGCGCACACTCCAGTTTGGAAATCACTGCCATGATGCATCAGTACAGACTTTAATTCACTCTCTGCATGTCTGATGAAAACCTAGATAACTCTTTTACTATATAATATGAAAGTAAAATATGTACACATTGTTTTTCCTGTGTGATTCTTCATCTCATCACTCGTCTGCACACACGTCTTGCTCTCCCACATTTTCATTATGCTGACTCAGAAGTTTGGTTCCCCCTGGTTCAAGTTTTTCATGAGGAAGGAGAGGCGTATCCTTTATGTCCTTTAAGGTGTTTTGAGACTCACCCCTCCCCCGTCCTCCTGCCTGTACTCTCTCCACACCTGGCCCGTGTCGCTGTACAGCAGCAGGTACCTGCTCACCCAGTCGGAGCTGGCAGAGCGACCCTGTGTGGCCACAGCCGTCACCTCCATCTGCTCCTTGAGGTCTACCTGCAGCCAGGGCTCCCGGTCCGTCACCAGGGGCGACCAGCCGCCTGCTCCTGCGGGGAAGGGGGGGGGGGGGGGGGGGTTCAGTCAGAACAGGTGAGTGCTGTACAGGTGTGTGTTTGTGAACAGAAGATGGTCACAGTGTGTGATGTTATACACAGCAGGGTTAATGACATCATTATGTAAACAACAAACGTCCTGACGCGTCCTCACCGTCTCTGCGGTTGATCTTGGCGTTGTGAGCGGCAGAGCTGGCGGTGGACTGAGACGAGCTCTGGAATGAAGACTGAGGTAAAGACGACACCAGAGGGCTGCTGCAGGTGTCTGAGGAGGAGGAAATTCAAAGTGTGAGACGGTAAATACGTCTTTCATCTGAGTCTGAAAGTGTTGTTTATAAAGACAATGTGACATGTGAAATATGAAAGTATAAACAGTCAACAGTAATGTCGGCTGTTGCAGGAGAGATAAACAGAAATGTGGTGATGATCAGCTGACAGCAGCAGGATGATGATCACAGGTTTTTATCTTCTCTGATTCTGAAGCTGACACTCTGCTCATAAAAACACATGCTGAAACTGCTTTATTTATGTTCACACACCTGTTTTCATTTATCTGAGCCTCCTCACAGCAGCTAGTTTTCTTTTAAATAACACAGCAGGATTTAATCAGCTGTCCCAAGCTCCCAGGATTTCTGGGAACCACAAACAGATCTAGCCTCACCCTGAGATATCACTATAACCACACCTCAATAACAGACATGAAAAAATTTAAATTAAGGTCCTCTACATCGTTCAATGCGTTTTGATACCACACATTTAAAACAACACAATATCTGTTATTTTAATGATCTAAACCAGGGTTATTCAACTCTAATGTTCAGGGGGCCACATTTTCAGAAAGCTAAGGAACTGGGGGGCCAGACAAAAAATCCCACCACAGCAGTAATTTGTGGGAAAGCCTTTTATTTCATCAACACAAGCTTGGGTGCGAGCACAGCACCAAAGATGTTCTATTAAACGGGAGCACTCTGCTGTTTTTAACACTTTACAATGACAGTCATTCATAAGTTTTCCCACCGCCAGTCAAATAGTCCTGATCTAAACAATCGACAAGTACTGAAGATCTAAAAAATACATACAAAAACAATACATCTATTTCCTAAAACAGGTGTGCAGGCGAGGATTGAATCCATTAAAAATAACATTCTGTCACAGAAACATTGCCGATGTTTTTGTGCAATTTAGAGTCCAGCAGTTTGCTTGTAATTATTTGATAATTAAAAACAAATGATCCAGCATTGGGTGTCTATGCTTTTGTTGCCGTGGTAACAAATAGGTATTGACGATATTTGTATACTGGAATATTAGTCGGGTATCATGACAACTTCAAACAACTGTAACTTTGTGCTACAGCCTAAAAAACTCTCTATTGCAGTTTAAATTAAACATGGACAATACGTAACTTGAGTGAAGTTTCACATTCATTTATTCATCCAGTTTCCATTTGCTCTGACAGTTCTGACTCAATACATTTACTTCAGGCGCCTTCCTCCCCCTCTACTATACGCTCATAATCACACGATTCAACATAAAAAAAACTCTGCAGAATGCCTACGTGCAATAACAATGTCACTTTTTGTTTTTTTAAACCAAAAGTGTGCACATCCTTTACGTATGAAAAACCGGTACAGGAGCATCAAGATGCTACCAAACAGCTAGCTCAGTTACATTCACTTATTGTGAATTCTCCCCGAGCTATTGCTGGACATTTGAATAGAGACATGAACAGAGAGCAGACTCAATCCTGATATCAGCTCATAAAAACAGCCACATGTTAGCAAAAACTCATGATATAATGATTAGTAATGCAACATGTTGAGCTCAGTGTTCTGAAGATGTGACCTCGAAGCTGCAACATGTGTGAGCTCAGATTATCACACAAACAGAGAGACGATGAATCTGAGCGCATTAACTCCTCAAACGTTTTGGTCTGTGTGTCCGTCTTTGTGTCTGTCTGTGAGGATTGATGTGGATTTATAGTTCTGGATCAGAGTCAGAACGTGTCAGAGAGCCGGTTGCTCGATCAGATTATCAGATTATTAAAATTATGATCTGTAATCTGACTCCTGCTGCTGGATGAGAGCCACACTAACCTGATCACAAACCTCTCTCAGAGCTGGGACTCGGTGACTTATAGAGAAACATCCACAGTGCTCAACTGGATCATTTCCAACAACATGCAACATGTGTTAGAAGTGTGTGGAGGTGAGAGCGGAGTTGACATGTTTCAAAGAGTGCTGTATCAAAGTTAAAATTCTTGGGTGAAGAGACACAAATCCAACTTCATCCTTTGCCCCCTTCCCCCATGCAAATGCACACAAGTGCCCAGATTCACACATAGCTTTTCTTTTGCACACACTAAACGTATCCAACACTAACAAAAAAGAAAAGGCCGACTCTAAACTTGGTGACCTGGGACGTGCGTAACATACAGACTGAGAGAACACAAATTATAACCATCTTACAAAACTGAAGGCTGATATTTTTTCTCTTTACAAGAAATACACCAGACACACTCAGAGGTGAAACAAAAACCTCCAACCCAAACTATTTATTTTCTTCCACATGCAATAGTGAACAGAGAGGCGTTTCAATCTCAGTGATGAAATTATAACCTTGTGATGCTACATGTGTATGGACTGGATAATGATAACACATCTTTTTAACATGCTTCTTTTTCACTACTAAATGGGTCAACACATGGGAAGACTTTAAAGGAGCAGTATGTAAGATGTGTAGTGAGTGAAATGATAAAGTGATCTTCCTATACGATCAGACATTAAGGAAACATGCTATGTTGAAGTGCTGGCTTCTCTGACAACAATGCAGCAGACAGTATGTCCTCCTTCTAACTTTAGATTCTGGTCCTGAATGCTCTGGATTTGTTTGGACCAGAGAAGGTAGGCCCCCCCACACGGCAGTTTTGGACACCCCTCGGTTTGCCAGATATGAGACCAGTTATCAGGTCAAACCAACAGGTGTTGCAGCGATGGAAGCGGGCAAGAGAACTGGTTCAGATAGAAGTGATTGTACCCGACCTAAAAAGCCTCTGCATGTTTCTAATAAGCTCCATGAGCAGAAACGTGCTCAAACTAGGATCAATATTGGAGATGCTTTTGAAAAATGGAGAGGTTAGAACGCAGAAAGGTTCACAGACCGATGCAGAGCTGGCTAAACACTGAAGCTTCAGTGTCCACCACATGGCAACCTGAGTGAGCATCGACTCTAGAGAGGAGGGGGACAGCTCTCTTTGATGTTTGAATTTAGACTGCAGTACCCATTTTAAACACTAGGTGTCGGAGGTACATATCGCTCCTTTAATACTGTTCCAAGAGATTTCACTTTAAATCAGACAGTCTGTCCCTGTATCAACAGATATTCAAAATAATAATCTGTTTTAAATATTTACACCCTGTCAGCCGGCCTCCACATAGCAGCGAAAACTTTTAACTAAATTACTTCTGTGTTTCAAACAGCTGATTTCTAACGTATCTCATCTTGCCTTAAAGTTTGAGGTCTGACAGATGAACTCAGATTAAACAAGGAAAACAGCTGAGGAAGACTCAACACAAAGAAGAGTAAAATTAGGACAGTACAGATATATTATAAGGATAATTTCAGTGTTTTGATGTATTACACCTCCAGCTGTCAGTGAATAAAGTCTATCTCAAACTGCAGCTGTACGGACGACAATCATTAATAATTCAGCCGTCACTCACACATTCAAATAAACAGGACTGTGTTCATTATGAGACGGATTAAAGGGATTTCATTCAGCTGCTGGCTCCTCTCTGCTGTGTTTCTGCTGAGTGTGGATCCGTCTGAATGTTTCTGTGTTTTCTGCTGAGTGTGGCTCTGTGTGAATGTTTCTGTAACAGCTACAGACTGATTATTAACACTCGGCCTGCAGACACAAACAGAGTCTCTACGCAGCCTCTGCACACACTGATTCTCATCCTGTGGGTGTGAGAGACGTGAGAGTGACTCAGTCTGAGCTGCAAACAGAGCGGACCCATAATAACCTTCACAGGAGGTCTGAGGGAACATTTTTAGAGTTACATTATCTGCTTTATTTTTAGAGAATTAAGCCCTGACTACAGCATTTTGGATGCCTTAAAATGCAAACTTTTGAAAACAGCAATATGCAGTTCCTCTGAAAACGCATTTTCACACATGTGCATTACGATTTCAGACAATAGCTGTGTGGGAGTAGGTGGACTACAACAACAATGGCGGACTCCTGAGCTCTGTTTGTGAAAATGTCACCTTCATGACTCCCAGACGCCATTTTCTTTGTTTCCCGTTTAGTAGGTTAGGGTCACTTGAAGCTGCACCTTCACCTCATCTTCTGTCCACACAAACGTTTGTGCGTTGGCCATTTTTGTTCGTTTACACCTCACCTCTCTGTAGAAAGAAGAGTTTGAGTGCTTTCATGTGTTGTTTCATTACAAAGTCACCCTACCAACTACTGGCCTGACATGTGTACGACAGCTTTTTTTAGTTGGTTTTGCAAATCGGTGCGCACTTCTGTCAAAACTCTTACAGACTTTCTCTCTCTCTTTCTATCATTAAAAGGATAATCAACTACATATACACTTTCTATACAAACATGTAGCTCAGCTGCTCTGTCTGACAGGATGATCAAACGTCTCTGATGGTGTTAAAACCTCAATGTGTGCGACTATGGAAAAGCCTGACCTGCTGTTTCACTCTGCAGGGGGTAGCATAAACGACTTTCTG
The DNA here is from genome assembly GCF_963584025.1 of Labrus mixtus. NCBI lineage: Eukaryota > Metazoa > Chordata > Actinopteri > Labriformes > Labridae > Labrus > Labrus mixtus. The sequence continues at coordinate 9,194,956 of NC_083624.1, forward strand.
TCTACTAAATTAAAACCTCTCACACAGGGTTCTAGATCCATCTATGCCATAAATTGGGATAAACATGATTTTAAAGGTTTTAATAGTGGATGTTTTTTATTTTGTCTGTCTGATTTTAGGGCGTGCTGCAGAAACCTCAGCACCTCTACTCCCTGCATCTTTGACAGATTATTTACCACCTGAGCCTCCTCTGCTACTGCAGAAAGTAGCAGCGCTACTTGCTCTAAAACTCTGTTAAAATCTAAAAGAACTGGTCACTTGTCACTCTCCAAAGTTGGCAATGGTACCAAAATAATAGACACACTGCAGTCGGTTCATTGAACAAATGAATTGTCCCTTCCTGTGTGACAGCTCTTGTGGATTTCAAGAGATTCATGTCAAGAGGCTTTATGTTTTTTGGACGTCCTCCATTGTTGCCTTTTTGTTTGCCTTGTCACATTCTTCTTCTTTGTTGAATTTATTAGCTGGCTACACTGTTTCATGCTGCTTCCATGTCACGCTATTACATAGCTAATGCAGTTGTCACCATCTAGCTTATGCCCCTCTGCCCCCACCAGGTAAGGGTAAGGTTTGTTGTGGAAATGTAAGCAAGATCAGGGTTCACCGTACCAAACCGTACTGAACCGAACCGGACTGCTTGGTGGAAAAGGGGCTTTTGTACACATGTTGAGATGATTCTAGAAATACTGCTGTAAAGATCTCGTTTAAAGAACCAAACTCTGCCTGCTACAACAGTTAATAATTTTTATAAATGAATGGATGAAATGTCTCTGCCTTCACATTCTCAAGAAGCTCAACTACGGCGAATCCATCATGAACTGAGGCAGACACCTTTTGAATCCTGCGTGGTGTTACAGACACACAGATCATTTTTACAGCCTGTCAGAGAGAGAGAGCTCAGGCCTCAGCGAGGACACAAAGGACAAACGTTTGTGCTCTGGAAAAAACTCTGTGAACACCGTCAGCGGGCTGCCATGATCCTCTGACCCGTCTGAGAAGATGAAACCTCATCGATTAAGTTTTCTTATCACAGCAGGTCTGATTATCTTTCATTCCTCTGAACATGCAGCAGAGATCATCAGGTAGTGTCTGTCCTTCGTGACAGTAAATCTGATGATAAATATGAATAAGTGGTATAAATGCTAATCTGAAGCCTCAGATATTGTAGATTAATATGAAACATAATCAGTTTACATGCTCTCAGAGTGATCAGCCTGAACATCTGATGACAGCAGATTATCTGGAAACATCCACAGATTAAAACGTCCCGATCATGGTGAATATATGATTTTTCCTCTTTAATGAAAGAGAACTCAGGGATGTCAGGGTTTCCCATCATGCACTGCAAACAGTTAAACCTGTACACACTGTGCAAACTGTACAGATAAAAAGACAAATAAAATGCGCTGCTTTGAAAATCTGTACAATTTAGTTACTAACCAAATATTTTCCTGGGAGCTCCTGACTCATAGGTTCCTCTGGATCGTTGGTGGGGACGGCCTGCTGCTATGGACCCTCCTCCCCTCAGTTTGTCCCTATCCTTCTCCTTGCATCTTATCCCATCTTCCCCCATCCCATTTTTCAAGCCCAGCGCAGTTTCAGCAGAGATCTGTTCATCATGAGTCTGTATGGTTTTTGCCCAAGACTTCGGCCTCTTAAAATGATTTTTCTTGCTACTGTAACTTCTGCTAAATGTTGCTTCGTGCTCATGATGGATTAACGTTGGGTCTTTGAGATATAGCAATGGGTAAGGTCTTCTACCTGCTTTTTGTAAAGGGTCTCAAGATCTTTTGTGTGAATGCAGAGGCTTCATAAACACGAACGTGTTCCTGTTCAACATGCAGTCAGACGCAGCAACATATGTCAGAGCCACAGCCTGCATTATCATCACCGATCATCCTTCTGAAATGTTTTTTGCACATTATTCTGTTTGTTCATCAAACGTTTCTGCAGGCAATGTGCGTGCACGGCGACCTGCAGGCAAGAAAAACTATGAATTTTTAATCCAGGTTTGTTATCTTTTACTCAGTTCTCCCTGCACTTGATTTTTATGTTCATCCTTCTTTAAGCTTTCCTTCTCGCTTTTATACTCATGTTTATTTTTACCTTTTTGTCTTTATTAGAGAGGACAGCTGGAGACGGACAGGAAATGTTAGGAAGAGAGAGATGACATGTAGCAAAGGGCTGAGGCTGGATTTGAACCCACCGCAGCTGCCATGAGAACTACAGCCTCCGTACATGCTGCGCTCGACATAACTGCTAGGCTATAAGCACCACTATATAATCCTGTTTTTAAATTATTTTGCTTGCTCTTACTTGTGTTTTATACTCATGATGTTTTTCAACTGTGTTGCACTTTGAGATCTGTTTTAAGTGAAAGGTGTGTAAGAAATAAAATGTACTATTATTATTATTAGTCACCGACATTAAAAATTATCTGACTGATTATTATCTGATTATCTGACTTTGAAATGAAATGATTTGATTGGCTCTCCAACAGAAACAGCTAAAGCTTTATAATCTGAACAATAGAGGCCAGGGTGGAGACGGTCCTGCAGAGCATGCAGCAAAAAAAAAAAAACATTGGAGAAATCCTCTTTTTGTCCAAACAGGATGCAGGAAGTCGTTTCCAGAGCAGCTGTGTGTGCAGCAGAATAAAACATGAGTTTTTCTGTATAGTACAGCCAGACTGTGACCTCGTGATGAAGAAAAGCACCGAAGGCTGCGGAGCTGTCAATCATCGGCTGCACTAAAAGCTCTCAGTGAAGCCGTGTGAATGCTGCACACAGGGAAATACCTCTGCTGAGACACACACACACACACACACACACACACACACACACACACACACACACACACACACACACACACACACACAGCACAGCAGTCGTAGTGAATTATATGTAGAATATGGTCATGGACCACAATCAATGTGCATCATGATGTGTAATGTATCGTATGTTGAGGTTGTGGGAAATAGCCCTAGTTCTAAAAAATGTCTTAATGTGCATTTCATTGTCACATGTTTTGATTTTCTTTGATTATGTGTATTTGAAAAGTGCTTTATGAATAAAATACACTGAGTCACTCAGTCCTGCTCTGAAACTGTACAAAGTTTCATAGAGAACAGCAATTATTAAACTGGTAGAGTAACACACATTTCAATAAACAAAGCCCTTCAAAAACTGTTGAAATGTCTTTTACAGGAACTTTTAAACTAAATGAAAATGTATTTCATCACACATGAGATGATTTTAAGTCTCCACAGTCATTGTTCAGCTACTGAGCTAAAACAAGCTTCAGCCCCACAGGCAGAAAGACGCCCTCTAGTGGCTGCTCAAACTTCACCTACGTACATGGATGCAGGTAGACAGCTCCTCTAAGTCTCTATAAAGAGACCCCTCATTAAGCTTTCTATGACTCATGGGCTGAAATGTAACAGAGATGCATCTAAGTAACAGCTGCAACCATTCAGGTTTGTGAATGATATGTTTGCACGACCTTCATCACATGTTGAGATAATTCTGCTCACAATGAACATTACGCTCAGACAACGTCACAAACAGTCCCTCTATTTGATACGATAGCAGTGTGTGTTTCTGTGGGTGTGTACTCACAGTGCGAGGCGGCGGACACAGCTCTAAACACTCTGTCGGTAAAAATCCAGCATAGAAGTAGTAATAGATCCATGTTTGAGCGGGGAGAGAGAGAGCGAGAGACTGAACATCTGAGAGAGAGAGAGCAGAGTGCGGCTGCTGCTCGCTCGTCCTGCTGCTCGGAGGAGAGAACAAGTGAGCAAGAGGAGGGGGAGAATGACGAGGAGGTGTGGGGCGAGATGCTCCCACATCCACTCCGACACTCTGAGCTACCCCTCTCCCTTTCTCTCTCTCTCTCTCTCTCTCCCCCCTCCTCTATCTGATATCGCCCTTCCACCCCCCTCCCTCTTCCTCCCTTTATTGGCTGAAATAATCACCATCCAGCTCTGCAGCAGCGTACACTCAGCCTGTCCTCTTCAGACAGACAGACTGCTGTTCTGTGTTTGTGTCGCCTGTGTTCAGGATGAAAACTACAGACTGTCAGACCCTCTTCAACCCGCTCTGCTATAGATCAAAACGTATTTAATTGTGAGTGACACTTTGTAGGGGAAACAAAAACAGCAACTCATGGGAGACTTTCAAAACTCAGCAGGAGATTCAATTTGGAGCTCATTCATGAACCACTTAATGACATCGATGCTACTGATGATGATGATGATGATGTTGTTGTCGATGATACTAAAAATGATGTTGTCGATTTCAATGATGATGAGGTTGTTTGTGTGGATGATGTTGACACTTTCAAGGATGTTGTCTAAGATGTTGTCGATGTTGAGGATGTTGTCAATGATGTTCATGATGATGAATCTGTCGATGTTGTTGTGGAGGATTTCAGCACCACAGAGGTGGACAGCTCCCTCGAGCTGACAGAGCTGCAAACACACACACACACACACACACACACACACACACACACGCATGCACGCATGCAAACACATAGAGAATAAGTATGTCCATGCACATTCAAATAAAGATGCTAGTCATGTTTAAAAGTTTTTGTTATGACAGAAAAGAAGGTGTGATTAGCTCTCTGTAAACTATCTGCACACGGGCTGATGTAAAGCTTGTGATGATGGTTAGAATGGGAAAAAAAACAAATCTCCTCGTTAAAACACATTAGTCATCAATTATTCCGAAATGGGCTCTCCTCCTCTTCCTCCTCCTCCTCCTCCTCTTCCTCCTCCGATGAAGCTCCAAGCAGAAGACAGACACTCACCGTCTCTGTCAGACGTTTACTTTTAATTGCTCAGATTATGGAGCTGGTTTTCCAAAGCTAAACTTCCTCCTTTCATCGTCTTTTTTAAATCTCTCTCTCCCTTCACTCAACTAATTTATTCCCTTCATGCTTTCATCTGAATCTCCTGACTCTTTCGATTCAGTCCAAGTCTGCTCACATAAACGCTGCTCCTCATCACTGAGAAGAAGAAACATGCAGCTGAATAGACTGCACACAGAGAGAAACACCGTTCACTGTGATCAGAAATAAAATCACTTTATTCTTCTTAACCTTGTCCCAGCATTTGTCTCGTGTTATTTCTGTTCTACAGATCTTCTAAAGATCGGGTAAGAAAAAAGTAGTTTTTGAATTTCAAAATGATCTTTATCCTTGAATTGATTTGAACATTTTTAAACTCTGGTTGTACAATTAAAACATCTTAATAAAGACGTATTTTCCAGTTTTTGTAATGTGACCATAATCAGAATTGAATACTAGTCTTTGTAATTCAGTTTATTCACGGTACACAAAATAAATCCTTAATGTAAACATGCTCAAATCCGTCAATCCAAATAAAAAATCAAGCTTAGAAGGAGGAGAAACGGAGAAGAAGAATTGAGAAAAAGAAGAGAGGAGGAGGAGGAGAAGTGGGAGCAGAAGAGGAAGGAAGCAGTAGAAGAAGTGGAAGGAAGGAGGAGAGTTAGTGGATGGAAGGGGGAAAAGTGGGAGAAGAAGGAAGCAGGAGAAGAAGTAAAAGAAAGGAGGATAAGTGGAAGGAAGGAAGGAGGAGAAGTGGAAGGAAGCAGGATAAGAAGTGAAAGGAAGGAGGAGAAGTGGAAGGAAGGAAGGAGGAGAAGTGGAAGGAAGCAGGATAAGAAGTGAAAGGAAGGAGGAGAAGTGGAAGGAAGGAAGGAGGAGAAGTGAAAGGAAGCAGGAGCAGATGTGGAAGGAAGGGGGAGAAGTGGGAGAAGAAGGAAGCAGGATAAGAAGTGAAAGGAAGGAGGAGAAGTGGAAGGAAGGAGTGGAAGGAAGGAAGGAGGACAAGTGGAATGAAGGATTTGAAGGAAGGAAGGAAGGAGGAGAAGTGGAAGGAAGGATGAGAGGAAGTGGAAGGAAGCAGAAGAAGAAGTGGAAGGAAGCAGGAGAAGAAGAAGTCACTTGTGGACTTGTTTGGGGAAAATGGAGCATAAATCATCTCTTAGTAGTTCAGCCTTTATGTTTACCTGACAACATAAAAACAACAACTGCTCCTGTAAAATCACCCCCATGAGGTCCAGCTCTATCACAGATCAGTAACCCTCTAACAGCTCTCTAAGACTGAACCGTCAGTGTAACCCGAGGCGGTTACATCGCTGCAGGCGCCAGTATAATTAAAAACGTCTGTTTGAATAAAGACGGCAGCTTTATTAAATACCATCACACAGCTGCTGTAACTCATGATACTATTTATTCTGAGAGTAATGGTGTCGGAGGAGTACGGGCATGTATTGCTGTCATGTGAAAATGTTTTAATTGGCCTCTTTAAATCCTCCATCGCTTATCAGGACAGGACAGGTGAACCCTGGTGATGCAGAAAGGTGACCCTCAAACTGATCAATAACACACATTCTGATAAACACTGACAAAGTGTGTGTGTGTGCTCCTCTCCCAGTTAAAACAAACAGAAACATGATTGTGTTGTCCCTCCTCTCGCTCCGTCTCCTCTCTGTAATGAACTTGTGCAGGTTTACACTCCGTCGGGTCGCTCTGTCACAGAGAATGTTCTGGATCAATAAACCGATCAGATCTGATGAGCTCAGCTGTAACGTTGGTGTGGATAAACAGCTGATCCTCAGTCCGCTGCTGCGATGTCACGTTTACACACAATCACATCTCTGCAAGGATAGAACCTTTAATATCTATATCTTTGGTTGGGGCTTCTCCACTGCCGCCCTCTCGTATCCGAAAGTTTAAACTGTGACAGTTTTAAAAAAGGACAGTGATCAGGACTCTTGATTGTGTGAGGAACTTGGTTTTAATACATGTGTGGATTAATCAAAACTGTAGCTGTGAGGACAGGAGGACTGTAGCTGTGAAGACAGGAGGACTGTAGCTGTGAAGACAGGAGGACCGTAGCTGTGAGGACAGGTAGATCGTTACTGTGAGGACATGAGGACTGTAGCTGTGAAGACAGGAGGACTGTAGCTGTGAGGACATGAGGACTGTAGCTGTGAGGACATGAGGACTGTAGCTGTGAGGACATGAGGACTGTAGCTGTGAGGACAGGTAGATCATTACTGTGAGGACATGAGGACTGTAGCTGTGAGGACATGAGGACTGTAGCTGTGAGGACAGGAGGACTGTAGCTGTGAGGACAGGAGGACTGTAGCTGTGAGGACATGAGGACTGTAGCTGTGAGGACAGGAGGACTGTAGCTGTGAGGACAGGAGGACTGTAGCTGTGAGGACAGGAGGACTGTAGCTGTGAAGACAGGAGGACTGTAGCTGTGAGGACAGGTGGACCGTAGCTTTGAGGACAGGTAGATCGTTACTGTGAGGACATGAGGACTGTAGCTGTGAAGACAGGAGGACTGTAGCTGTGAAGACATGAGGACTGTAGCTGTGAGGACAGGTGGACTGTAGCTGTGAGGACATGAGGACTGTAGCTGTGAGGACATGAGGACTGTAGCTGTGAGGACATGAGGACTGTAGCTGTGAAGACAGGTGGACTGTAGCTGTGAGGACATGAGGACTGTAGCTGTGAGGACATGAGGACTGTAGCTGTGAGGACAGGTAGATCGTTACTGTGAGGACAGGAGGACTGTAGCTGTGAAGACAGGAGGACTGTAGCTGTGAGGACATGAGGACTGTAGCTGTGAGGACATGAGGACTGTAGCTGTGAGGACATGAGGACTGTAGCTGTGAAGACAGGTGGACTGTAGCTGTGAGGACATGAGGACTGTAGCTGTGAGGACATGAGGACTGTAGCTGTGAGGACAGGTAGATCGTTACTGTGAGGACATGAGGACTGTAGCTGTGAAGACATGAGGACTGTAGCTGTGAGGACAGGTGGACTGTAGCTGTGAGGACAGGTGGACTGTAGCTGTGAGGACATGAGGACTGTAGCTGTGAAGACAGGAGGACTGTAGCTGTGAGGACAGGAGGACTGTAGCTGTGAAGACAGGAGGACTGTAGCTGTGAAGACATGAGGACTGTAGCTGTGAGGACAGGTGGACTGTAGCTGTGAGGACATGAGGACTGTAACTGTGAGGACAGGAGGACTGTAGCTGTGAGGACAGGAGGACTGTAGCTGTGAGGACAGGAGGACTGTAGCTGTGAGGACAGGTAGACTGTAGCTGTGAGGACATGAGGACTGTAGCTGTGAGGACAGGTGGACTGTAGCTGTGAGGACATGAGGACTGTAACTGTGAGGACAGGAGGACTGTAGCTGTGAGGACAGGAGGACTGTAGCTGTGAGGACAGGTAGACTGTAGCTGTGAGGACATGAGGACTGTAGCTGTGAAGACAGGAGGACTGTAGCTGTGAGGACAGGTGGACTGTAGCTGTGAAGACAGGAGGACTGTAGCTGTGAGGACAGGAGGACTGTAGCTGTGAGGACATGAGGACTGTAGCTGTGAGGACAGGTAGACTGTAGTTGCTGGAGATTTAACTTTTAGTAAATGGATTCAACTTAGTCAAAAAGCTTGCAATCCAAATGTTCAAAGTTCCTTAATCTTTAAAATAATGTGAAGTTGTTCGTAATGTTAGCTAGTTCCAGAGTGATTGTCTAGTTTGGCATCTTCAGACCGACTGACAGGTGTATGTATCGTAGCTGTTTGTCAGGAGGCTTAAGCCCCGCCTCACCTCCAGTATAGACAGTATATCCAATATAGAAATATTTCAAAGTCTGCTCCAGAACCTAATGGGTCACGTCACTGAGACTACAACCACATTTTAAACAGACCGTGGACTGACACATTCTCCTCCAGCAGAACAATCTGTTTCTGCAGATTTAGGTTGAAAATAGGACTTTCTGTTGTTTTTCCACTCTGTGCTGCTTCCGTCCTGCCCTGGATGCTGCTGCAGTGCTCTGATTGGATTAATGAGAGCCATTGTCTCTGCAGAGCAGCTTATAAAGTCATTTAGCAGTCACAGTGCTGATAACTGCCCCCCCGCCACACATCACCTGACCAGTAATGGCATACAGCCGCTCGGGGGGCCATTACAGGATTAATGTGTGTTGTCTGTCTCTGATCTGATGCACCACCTGTAGAAAGAAAGAGAAAGCTGACCCCTCCCTCAGGACAACGTTAACTCTCTGAATGTGTATAACTGTGATCCTCCAACAACAGCTGAGCTCACATAACGACTTCAGAAGCAGGTGTGATTATAATCGACCAATCAGCATCGACTTCCTGTCAGGAAACACACACAGACACTAATCCAGATTTATAGATTTTACATAGAAATGTGGAATCTGTACACAGGGGTCTGGATTTTCAGCATGGGAAGGGTTCCGGTTTCCGTTTGTAGTACATTTGATATCTGCATATTCACTCCATTCCATTCCATCTATTCAAAGAATAGCACCAATGGAACATGAAAACACTGTAAATTAATTGTACACTGGCATTAGCAGCAGCTCTATACCTGGAAATGTCACCCTCAAAAATTCAAGATTAGATTCTTCTACACCATTGTTGATGAAAAAGCTGATATCAGAAGTCGTCTGAGTTTCAAGCCAAAACACACTGCAGGAGGTCACAGTTTGATAAAACAACAGAACCAAAAGATACAGTACAACCTCAGCAGCTCTCCACACCTCGCTCAAGCAAAGACTATCTAGAGCAGGACTGTCTGAACAAACTGTCAACTGTTTTGATAACTTCCAGACAGATCTCAGTGTGGCAGGCAGAGGACTGCACTTCTATCTCTCTGAAAGTAACAAAAGGTGTGCCTCAGGGGTCTGCCCTAGGGACACTCCCATTCATTCTTTACTGTATGTCAATAACTTTGATCAAAACGTGTCTAAAGCAAACTTTTTATGCTGATGCCTCTGACGTGGTAAGTGCACGCCTCATCTCAAAGCTAACATGCTCTGGAGCTCTGAGGTTCCTCATTGCATGTGGTATGACTGTGTTTGATGGTCTTCTTTGTCCACATATATTAGTCAGAGGAGTACAGGAACTTCTAATCTTCGGTCTCAGTCCGTTCAAAAGTTTAGAACTGAACTGGGCAAAAAGGCATTTAAGTGTGATGCTCACTTTACGGGGAAAAAAATTACAAAAAGACCTAGACTACGACTTCTAAGTTTGAACGACTTCCTTCTTTCCAACATGTCAAAATACAACAGCGTTATCTTCAAATGTTGCTCAAAACACACGAGATCAGATAGCACATGTTCATCCATCTCAGGTGTATTGATATGTCTCCTGCTGAAAACACAACAATAAAACCCCCGTGATGTCCCTTTAATGTCCTCCTGTGCCGTCACATAAATCCTGATAGAGCTGCTCTGAACAAGACAACACAAAACAACAGCACACAGAGGACATACGGCATAGCTGTGAGGAAACTGAACAAACACCAAGAGTACTGAAGAAGAAAAAACAAAGACTAAACCTGCTCAGATGTATCTTCTACTCCTGCTGATCCTCTGATAATCAGGGTTGGCAATTACGTGTTACTGTAACTCCATCACTATTTGTTATAACTAACATATAGTGACTTTCAGATTCAATAACCCCGTTACAATTACAGTCATTTCAACTACATGAGATTTAAGTTTATTGCCATCGATTCTGCAGGTGAGGTCACACTAAAGTCAGCACAGTAGCATCCTGGGAGAAAGAACGTTGCGTGCAGTAAACACACACACACATGCTGTGCTTTCTGTCTCAGAAATACCAACATTATTTGTTCTCTGCTCGAGTTAAACAACAGGAATATAATGGTGAATTGTTGTCTCTGCGCAGGAAGGAAAAACTTCATCCACTGACAAGAATAGCAATTCTAATCTCACGCAGTACCAAATAAATAACACGCTTCTACTAAACTAGTAGTCAGAGAGCCCCGGGCTGCAAACACCGGAGACCCAGGCATCTCACGTAAGCTCTGCAGATCAAGGAGGACACACTATCTAAACAGACAAGGCTTTATTTCAACACCACCAGCTCCATGATCTGCAAGCCAGGACTAAACAGACCTATAGAAAGATATGTTGTTGACGACATGCTTCATATTTACTGTTGAGTCTGTTGTCTCCAGAGGACTTATTAGAGAAATATCAACATGATAAAAATGGCTACAATGATACTGCAAGGGTTATTTCTTCTCTCACTGCCACAGCAACACTAAATAATGTGCTCATTAATGTGAGTATTGAAGCAAAAAGTCAATGCTAGAGTCACTTTCCCAAGTAAATAGTCCAATTTATAATGCAGTAACTCAGTAATTTTCAGTAACTGGCCCATCATACCTGATAATACAGGTCTCTAACAGGCACAGTTTTAATGTGTGTCTGTGTGTGTGTGTGTGTGTGTGTGTGTGTGTGTGTGTGTGTGTGATAATAAAGAGGTTAGCTGCAGAGCTCAGCTGCTCCTCAGTGTCAGCGTTAACTGTGTCAGAGTCACTCACTGTGTCAACAGAAACGCAGTCATTAATATGTATGAAGACACTGAGGGGACCTTCATAATTATACAGGCCAGACCTCTGTTCATCTGCCGCACTCTGCACTCTCTGTTACACTGTGAACAACAACAGTATATGTGAACAACAGTATATATGAACAACAACAGTATATGTGAACAACAACAGTATATGTGGACAACAGTATATATGAACAACAACAGTATATGTAAACAACAGTATATTTGAACAACAGTATATGTGAACAACAGTATATATGAACAACAGTATATGTGAACAACAGTATATATGAACAACAGTATATATGAACAACAGTATATGTAAACAACAGTATATATGAACAACAGTATATGTGAACAACAGTATATATGAACAACAGTATATATGAACAACAGTATATGTGAACAACAGTATATATGAACAACAGTATATGTGAACAACAGTATATGTAAACAACAGTATATATGAACAACAGTATATATGAACAACAGTATATGTGAACAACAGTATATATGAACAACAGTATATATGAACAACAGTATATTTGAACAACAGTATATGTGAACAACAGTATATGTAAACAACAGTATATGTGAACAACAGTATATGTGAACCACAGTATATGTGAACAACAATATATATGAACAACAGTATATGTAAACAACAGTATATATGAACAACAGTATATATGAACAACAGTATATGTAAACAACAGTATATGTAAACAACAGTATATGTAAACAACAGTATATGTGAACAACAGTATATGTAAACAACAGTATATGTAAACAACAGTATATGTGAACAACAGTATATGTGAACCACAATATATGTGAACAACAATAAGAGAACGCAAATCTGTGTGCAGAACAATATATGTGAAAGTAAATATGTGCCCAAAAACAAGTGAACAAGATATGAACACATTAAATACCAGGGAAAACATACATAAACTGTGGCACACTGAAAATAACTTTATTGTCACTTGAGCGAACAAGGCGTTCCGCCTGCAGCTTCCACAGGCTCGTCCAGCATAAATATAAATATATACTTAAACCACCAGTTTTACTGTACCAGAGAGGTCAATCAAACTATGAGATCGATGAATGAATGAGGATTCTCAGATTAACAAGAATTTATATTAACAGTTTTTCACACATAGCAACAAATGGTCTCTGGTATTAAAACTCAGTAATAAAAGAGAGGAGGACTATGTGAGTTTTCTGATTTCCTGTGTTCAATTTTACACATTTTGTTAGTTCTGCTTATTTACATCATCTTAAAAAATGCAAACTCAACAATCGTTCAATTTCTTGCCCTCTCCCTCTGGCAATTTGACAGTTTTCCTCTAATTACTCAAATTTTTCTCAAGTCTAGTGGGTAAATTGTTGAAGCTGCATATGCACAGGGCTCAGATTTATTTGCTCTATTTTGATAATTGTATTTATTCAACATCACTGGTTTATGTTGTAAATGAGTCTCTTTGCTGACAGAGTAAAGTGAGACACTTTGAAAGAGTCTGACGTCAGATAGAACATTTAACTGGAGATTTTTCACACGTTAAAGGAGCAATATGTAACTCTGACACCTAGTGTTTAAAATGGGTACTGCAGTCCAAATTCAATCTAGAGAGATGCCACCCCCCCACACCCCCTCCCCCCCTCATCCCTAGAGTCGATGCTCACGCAGGTTGCCAAGTGGTGGACACTGCAGAGGCTTTTTAGGTCGGGTACAATCACTTCTATCTGAACCAGTTCTCTCCCGCTTCCATCGCTGCAGCACCTGTTGGTTTGCCATTTGCCTGGCAATCCGAGGGGCTTGGGGCAAAATGGCCGTGTGGGGGTGCCTTAAAACCGCCTACCTTCTCTGGACGAAAAGGCCATCAGATATTACTCTTCTTCCTCTTTTTCTAATTATTTCTCTGTCATTTCCTCAGCCACAGAATCATTTATCTGCCCGCAAGTTGTGACCCCTCCTGTCCCCAGATAAACCTGAAGTGTGGTGTGTGCGGACGGAGCTTTTAAAATGTTTCTGAGGAGGTTTCATCATTTATATGCAGCGACCAGCCTCTCGGTCATGAGTGCCACTTCTTGACTTCTCCCATTAGTGAAGTCATTCACCAGCAGCTCTTGATCTGTGTTTTCTGTCATCCATGAATAAAACATGACTGTCAGCACTGCGTCTGATTGGTGCACTTCCAATGAGATCTCTTTATTCTGGTGCTGCTGGTGAAGCAGCTAAAATGTCAGCTGAGAGTGATGTATTACAGGCGGGCGGCCTTTTGTCTGGATCCCTGCTGAACGATGTGTTGTCACATTTCACAAAGTGTTTTCTCTGATAGGCAGCCTGCTTCCTATGCTAATGTGGACAGGCTGTATGTCACCGTCTGAGCGCCGTGTGGGGAATGTGAACTGCTTCAACTCTTAGTTTGAACTCTGAAATATAGATGCAGATATAAAGCTGTCAAAATATAGCATTAGAGATAAATCTGCAAAAAATATATCTGCAGAGAAAAAGATGCAAAAATAAAAAGCCGAAAATATAAAGCTGCAAAAATATAGCTGCTGAGATAAATCTGCAAAAGTCTAGCTGCAAAATAAAGCTTTACGGGGCGTAGGGGGTGGGGGGGAACCTCTCTACAATGTTTTGATGTTGAAATGCAGTACCCATTTTAGTTGTAAGAGTTACATATTGCTCCTTTAATTTGTAATTATGTAACAGATGGGTTCATGTAATTTGTGTGAATAACAAGGATAACAAGATGGATAAACTGCTGCTCCTACACAGAACACGTACAGACTTTTGCACAATCGTTTCAGCAGCCTTTATTCTGCCCAACTTCCGTTTATCGTCCCCTTTTCACCTCTTCAGCTCATCATCTCCAGTAGAACTTTCCGCAGTCACAGTTTTATCCCCTGACCTCGACTTTCCCCCGCTCTGTTTCTGAACCATGCCTCCCCTGAGTAAAAGAAAACCGTGACCTCTCTTTTTGGTAAAGAAAAACCTTGTCAGGATATCGGGAAATCAATGCCTGTGGTCGAGGGTTTATTCGGAGTGTCTGACATTAAAAGAAGCTGTGAGTGTGACCTTTGTGGTTCCCTGAAATGTCTGACACCATTACCCTCTGCTGCTGATGATTAATGTCCCGCTGTCTCCGTCAGAGGACACCGACCTGCTCTTTATCCACAGTAACACACTCCAGGAGGGACATCCATCACTAATGTAAACACTCACATACATGAAAAGATTATGCTCTCTTACACTAAGAGACTGCAGCCTTTGAACATAGGGTGTGCAAGCTAACCACTCAGCCATCAGTGCCCCACTTCTGCAATAAATTTAACCAATACATTGTGGGATAACACATTAATTCCTGGGCTTAATTTACCCCAAAAGAGGAAATGAAATCAGCTCGCAGGGTGGAGATGACTCCCATCATTTACTTAAAGGACATTTTTGTAATCAATCACTTCCCAGATTTAGTCAGTAAACCATGTGAGCTGACAGTCTAGAAGATTCTCAGTCTTTAGATGTGGAAACCCTCCTGACAGAGATGTTGTGAGTTCATGCAGCTTCAAGCAGGAAGTGAGGTTTATTAGCGGCGCATAAAATGTCTCGGTGAGCTTTACAGGCTCACACAGCTACAGTTTACTGTCCAGATAAAAGTTAACGACTAATGGAAAAACTCTTGAGAGACACCTGAGGATACAAATGTGAAAAGTTAGAGACCTTCAGCTGGGAACAGAAGAAGACACGCGTCCAGCTCAGGCAGCCAGGTGTGGGGTATAGACGGAGGATTAACACACCTGCTGTGAGGATTGACAGAAACCTCTCTCAGCTGAGTTCATGTAAATGGTAAATTGACTTAAGCTTGAATAGCGCCTTTCTTGTCTTCTATATGAAGCATTTTTACACCGCATGTCACACCTACACATTCACACACTGATGGCAGAGGTTGCCAGAGGTTGTAACTAATCCCATTCATACACATGCAAACACCGCTGAAAAAGCGGGAGCAACTTGGGGTTAAGTGTCTTGTCCAAAGACACATTAGACATGTTGCTGCCGCCCCATGTCCCCTCCTCCTCCTTCATTAACTCTTTCTCAATTGATCCGTCCTGCTGCTTCCAGCTACATGAGCCTGACCAGGTCCCGGTTTGATGACCTTTAAAAGCAATGAAATATCCATAAAACAAACGTAAGAAAAAGATTAACCCTTTGTTTGACATTTCCAGGCTACAAGATATTCAACTAGCACCCTTCAAACAGGTTAGTTCAGCAGACAACAGCACAAAAAATCTGCAGATGTTTGCGCAACACAGAATCTCATGAACTTAAATCCATGGCTTTGTAAAGTGATGATCTGTGACACCATGATTCATGATGATGCTGACCTCAGCAGCCATGTTGGTCATCAAATTCTCACTTTACATTTTCAGTCATAACCTCTGAAAGATAGGCTGAAATCTTTGCTGCCTGTGTGTGATGGATGTGTGTGTCACTCCACACAGTTTATTTTTTTTGTTCCTGTCAACGCTCACGGCTGAGAATCGATAAAGTTTGCAGATTTTGATGATCATTGTGTCAAAGTGTCAGGATGACTGATGGCTCCGAGATCTGCACATGTTCTGATATTTCATGTTTCTGCTGACATGAGAGGTACATGTGTCGTTGTATGATTTTATAAGTGAGATTAAACCAGAATAAAACACCTGAATCCTGTTTGATCCGGAATCTTTAAGGAGACCTGAGAGGAGGAGGAGGAGGAGGAGGAGGAGGAGGAGGAGAAGAGCTCAGGACACTGAATGAAGCTGCAGCTCTGCAGACGACAGCATCTCTCTCTGCAGCAGGATGATAACAGCTGGGATTTTGTCATCAATAACAGGTAATGCATTGCTTTCAGGAAGCCAAATCGGCCTGTGTCAATATGCAGGAACGTCACCAAATTACACTGTTTCTGTTCACACTGAATGGAGACGAGTTTCTGCAGCATTCAACTGATGCCTGTTGATGCGGTGGACCCAGAACAATTCTGATTGGCTGTTCGCTTCTTGTGTTGACACTCCAAAAAAAGTACTCCTTGCTGAGACGTTTAGAAATCGATTGAGTTATTTTAAAGCTCCAGACGGCAGTTTTCATTGAAACAGACCGAACAAGACCCTCAGAGAGAAGCTCAAGTATCTCTTTACTGTTATTTTTTATGCATGTGTGTTAACCCTGGTGCAGAGAAGGTGTCAAACAAAGTGACGCACAGCACCCACCACACCAAAGAGTCTCTGTGACTTGCACAATAGACATTTCAATTTCAAGACAACTATTTCTTTGTGTGTCCACAAACACAATTTACACATGTGCAGAAAAGGGAAAACATCTTGATTCATCCACAGGGGGCGCCTATAAACGAGCTGAAGGTTATTTACGTTGTTTCTGTGTTATTTGGTCCACTTGCTGCCTGCTGTCAGATGAGACTCACAGCCTCTCATAGTAATCTCCAACCGCACGTTACACCAGCAGCACCCCTCGCCGGAGTCATCCAGTCTGTTGCCATGGAAACGGACAGTCACGTCAGTGTCTACTTTCAGAGTGTGTGCTCGACTAATGTGACCAAACAGCAACACAACATAGGTCCAGCTTTTTCTTTTTTTTAAGAACTTCCTCTGCTGTTGTAAATCTGTTGGTGTTTTTTTTGTCTGCAGACATACAGAGAATCTCTGACATCACACCTGAGCTAAATGTCGTGTGACAGACTGAGTTGCACTTTACACTGTCAGCCTATACATCACCTATTAATGAGTTTTCATTAGTCAACATTATTATTAGAACTGTTAATGTCTTACTCTCCAGCGGCTCTCTGTTCAGTTGCTGACAGAAAAGATTCAAACAGAAAAGCCATCTCTGTATTTCTTTGTAACTCTGCACTTTTTGAGATTATCTTGTCTGTGGCATAAAGGGTTTAGTCTGCGAGAGTGTGGTCTGTCTGTGGTGTGGATATTTGTTGTCAGTCTGCAGGTGGAGAGCAGTGAGAGGAAGGAGGAGGGCGTTCATCAGATTGGTGTGCTTGTCAGCATCACAGCTTTTAAAAAAGACGACCAGGAGCTGAGTGCACCAGCTGGGCACATAAATAGGAGGTCTTATACCTTAGACTTAGCTGTGACTGCCTTCATGACTTTAATTTACACAGAGTGCACCAAGACTGTAGCTGCGCCCGCTCTTATCATGCACGTCCACTTGAACTTTTCGCAGAGCGCTGAGGGACTGCCAAGTAATACACTTCCATCCTAACCTCTCAAATTGTCATCAGAAGATATGGATAACTCAAACCATGAGAAAAAGAAAACTTCATTTAACAGATAGAGATTTGTATGCAGAACATAACAAGGTGGTAACACCTGATGAAATGAAACAGAGCAGAGCTCTTTTTGTTATCTCTTTTTGACTCAGTCTGACCTTTCAGCCTTTTGCAGTGTGTTCACAGAATAAAAAAAGTCATCTTTATTAGCAGGTAAACATCTTCATTCTCCTCCACAGTGTTTCATTCTGAGTCTGATGAAAGAGACGAGTCAACCTGTCTCATTGATTTATCTCCTGCTGTGACTCAAACCAGCTGAGGCTGAGAAACCTCCACACAACTCTGCACACCCGGGTCTGTTTGCTCCTCTTTAAAATCAAAGTCTGATCAGTGATCCGAGCCGAAGTCAGTGCAGAACGAGGAGAACGTTAAACAAACTCAGCAGCTTCGAAAACAAACTGAGACAACGAGCTCAGAGTGTGAAATCAGTTTTTTACATGATTTAAACTCTTAAGAATCAGCGTTAGAAAGTTGGCCATCTGAAGTCGTTATTGTACAACAGACTAAACTTACCTAAAAAATGTTGTTTTCTCTCTCTTATCTCTGTGTCCTGTAGAAAATCTGGTAAATTAATTCAACCCAAACCCAGGTGTGAACTGTCTCAGTACTTCTCACTTTGACGAAGAATCAAACATCTGACAGAGAGTGTAACATGACTCTCTTCACAATTAGCTGCTAACAGTGCTGCTGTTGCAGGTGGATACTGTAAATTATAGATGAGTGTTAATTGATTTGGCTGCAGAGTGTGAGACTGTGTCTGGTTACCTCTCTCTCTCTCTCTCACACACACACACACACACACACACACACCCTGTCGCAGATCTCAGAGTCGTCTGTATATAATCTCACGTTTGTAGCACTGACAGGATGGTTAAGAATGAGGGTTAAAATGTGAAAGAGGCATACATGCACCGTGCTAGAAATCACCAAATGATCGTTAATATTAGTGAGGTTAGTGGTCCTGGAGACAAACCTGTCAATTTTTTTTTTAACTTTTGGGAATAATTAAAACTAAGTGTTACAACAGACGGCTGGACTCACCTTCCGACCCTGACCTGGATTATTTCTGACAACACAGCACCCTTATTTTTCATCAGCAAAGTATAAAGATATCAGAGGGGAAAAGTGGAACCCCTTCATTTAATGTACTCTGTTTAATTAACAGAAATGATTTGCAGATATGCATTTGATACATGATACATCTACTGCTCTTCATCTTTGGTTCAACACTTTCTCAAACTCAGAACATGATCGATGTACAACTGTGTTTCTTTTGTGATAAAAATATAAATCTGAGACCTGACAGGTGCTGCATGGGCTTCGTCCTCCACAGACAGCTGTCACAGAGGAGACATCTCGTCCTGTCACTGTCTTTAAAGAGTCAGTTTACCTGTGAGAATCAGAGGTCAGAGGTCAAACAGAGGGGATGAAGTGTCTCCTCAAATCAGACTCTGTTATCACACCTCTCCGTCTCAGGTGTCAGATCAGTGTCACAGCTCCTCTTCAGACTAACTCTCACTCTTCTGTATTTCACTAAATCCTCTTTTTTATGTGGGCAGAAGAAGAATCGAAAGAGAACACAAGGACTGTAAGGCAAAGTGATTTCATTTCTAAAGCACCATTGTGACCTTTGTACCTTTATAGTCAGGCGTCTTCTAATTGGTTCTGTCTCCCTTATTCTCCAGTCCAAGTCCAATTCGGATCACCTGGGCCTGTTGCTCTCAGGGCATAAAGTCCAGCCCCAGTGTGGCTCTCTCTCTCTCTCTCTCTCACCATCATCTGCACATTTCGGACTTTTTTATATTTTGCTCGGCACACATGCACACATCTAACTGTACTGACGGACACACTCCATGTTTGCAATAATACTTTCAAGTGTTTACCTTTTCACTATAAATCATTCTTATTTGCAGTCAACTATCGTGTCCTTCCCCTATTTGCCATGGCCCTTCAGCCTGGTTATGACTCCATTCATACAAAGCCCTTTTAAGAGTTAAAACAGAACACTACAGTAGGAACATTAGAATCATTATACAAGAAATTTGACATTAATCCATATTGTCATATTAAAATACAAACTAGAAAATAAATGACATGATGATGATTAACTGAAAGAAACAAGTTCAATAGTGAAAAAGATGGCAATTGAAAACAGAATTAAAAAAAATATATAATTTAATATGGATACTCCCTGGTTGCCTGTATACTGGGACAAAGATAGAAGTCCCAAAAAATTGACTTATCGAGCTGTAATCGTAACTCCACTTAACAATGCATGGAGTGAGTAAACCTGTCCAAACCTGTCCACGTAGCCCACTAGCAGGCCTGATATGTATTTTGGCCCAGGACCATTTAGTGCTAAATAAACAAGGAGTATGAGTTAGGGCCTGTGTCCAATGACAACAGGGTTTTTTTACTGGCAGCGACCATTTTCGAGAGAAAAAACAATATATCTGTTTGCCGCGCTCTCAGTTGAAAACAGATCAACTTTTGAATCAGCGCCATACTCGTCAATGTAACTTCTCCTTCACCAATCAAAATCAAGAAAGGGCGGGACTTCAGATATCAGCTTGGCCGACAACAATGGCGGAGGAGACGCTAGTATGACTCATCTTTTTGAGGGAACAGTTTCAGGTGTAGAGCTGCTGCTGATGCCAATACATAACGCATTTACATTGCTTTTATGTTTTCTTGGTGACACACAGCAAATATTGAGCACACAGAGTTATCTTAAACCCATGATGGACATTACAGAGGGAAGCAGAAGTTAACTTTCGTAACCTAGTAATAATGAGTGCTGGTGAGAAGCGTCTGGACACAGGTGCTTAAAAATCTATTCTTTGACTCACAGGACACCAGAGATCTGAGGACTGGTGTAAGTGTTGGTGTTGTGTGTGGGTTGGTGAAGGTATCTGTTAGTGTGTAGTGTGCTCCTTTGGTCACATCGTTGCTCTCTACACACTATAGGAACAGAACTTTTAAGTCTATCATTATTTGTCCTCATTTGTTAAGATTTAAAAAATCTTCAGTGTGGACCAGGCTTTAGCAGCAGCTCGCCCTCTGAGTATTCTTTTAGAGCACGGGAAATTGGTTCCACAAACCTTGGATTATCTGACCCCCCCCTCCTCTTCGTCCATGATGTTTTCTGTCGCTGAGTGATTGCTCCTCTGTGAGGATGAGCGGGGAGGCTGGGAGCCAAAGCGACCAGGCGAACAGGACGCCATAATGAAAGTAAATGAGGCGTGAACGCTGCCCGTGGCTGTTATCACTTAAGAACACAGAGAGAGGGCGAGGGCGGGGGGTGCAATATGACTGCAGAGATCTGCACACTCCTCCACCACCTTAATGCACCTGAGGCTGCTCTTCATCAGTGTGTTGAGTGTATAACTGCAGGTTTTTATTGGGGTTTTATTGCAGGGTCAGTGCAGAGGGGAGAAACTTGGTGTGTCCATTTATTAGACTGTAAAAGTCCTTTCAGCCGTGTTAGCCGAGCAGACTTTGATGCTTTCCTTTGGTGGAAAACAAGAGCTAAACGTGCTCCAAAATCATTTTGAAGTCTTCTTGTGTATTGAGGCATAACTTCCAGCTGACAAAAAAAAAAAAACCCAAGAGAACTGAGCATCAAAATGCTGCAAACACAGTCTCAGAAGATGTCTGTAAAATCAAATCTGTTCGAGGGTTCCTGACTGTAAGAAGACGATTTTCTTTCTCACGGTGGATTCATGTTGGCTCTCTGTAAAGCACAAAACCTTTATGTCTGTGTGAAATGTGCCAGACATAGAAAATTGGATTGGATTAAAGCAGAGGTGCTTCACGCTTGCAGAAGGCACTATGTTGAACAGGATTTTTTTTCTGAGAAGTACTCTGGAGAAATTGCAGGGGGTGAATTTGTTATGTAGTCATCAGGCTAAGAGTTATGTATAACTGGCATAATTAGGGGAGCAGTTGAGTTGACAGACATGTGGGCATAGTGTAGCAGTTTATCAGAAGGCTTAAACCCCACATCAGCTCCAACCATTTCTAGATTGGTCTAAAGTTAGGTCAAGTCAGAATTTCCAATATGGCAAAGTCAATCATTGAATGGGTGATGTCACTGAGGAGACGTCAATGTTTTATACAGGCTAGGAAAAAAAAACAGAGATCTCTCTGATGCAAAGAAATGTCCTCCAGTTGACATATGATACTTTTTCACTTTGAGAACATTTTAGAGGGTGGTCTGTTACTGCAGGACACAATCAGCAGGAGGATTTTCACCAGGTATTGTGTTACTTCAAAAAGCTGAAGTGACAGGGTTAGGGTTCACTCAGAAGTGAAGTCGAACTATGTCCTGACATCGTCAACATAGGTTTTTTTTACCCTGCTCTAACAAGTGTCAAGATCTGATTTTGGACCCTGACTCCCTGGGTAAAACAGTTAGCCTCAATATCCATTAGTTTTAACTGAGGCCTTGGTGAACAAGTGGTTTTCACCAGTGCGAATTTCAACAGGGAGAGAGTTCCAGAGGGTCGGGCTGAGGCACTGACGGCTCCCGACATGTATCTCTCCTGGAATACTTTGAGGCTCTTCCATCTTCCGTGGAGCTCATTTACATTTCAGAACCCTCCCCCCCCCCCAACACCGGTCGTGAGCAGCTGGGGATCAAACTTCCTCTCAGAGATGTGACTTCAAAGGCTTCAATGTTTCACTTAGTGCTTGCAGACCGTCTGTCCAGCAGGTCAGATGGTCAGGGACATAATGAGTCCATAAAGCTTCATACAGAGAGGAATCATTGGCTCAGAATGAACCACCAGCTGACTGCATACGACCACATCTCTCTGTACGTCAGCTCATTTCCAACTGAAGGAATGTTTTCATCACTGCCAGAATACTACAATATTTAACTTTATGGAACAGTGCTCATCTGTTCAGAGATAAGAACTCTGAGAAACCTCTTTGGAGGACACACCTGTGTCCTGACCTGGACTGAGGCCTGTTTTCTGTCTGTCTGATGCTTTTTGTCTCGGGTTGTCAGCCTGCTTGCCGACTCAGTGGCTGCAGACGACGGAGCTGCTGGTTAATGATCCGACATCTCAGGGACAAGCTGTAACCTCCAGAACAACCACAGAGAGACATTGCTGCCTTCGATACTATTGTGTTTAAGGGTCATTTCAGTCCACCATGAGTTTGTGTCCAAACACGATGGAGCCATCTAAACACCAGACTTTGAGAAAGGAAAACAATGCCTGTTCTCAGGTACCTGATAATGAGCCAGGTCAGATAGGATCAGGATACAGATATGTTGTATGTGAATGTTTTATTTCTTGTTTTTTTGTTACAAAGCACTTGCACTTGATCTATGTTTTTTTCTACATATGGATGTCGCATGTTGTAAAGTGTTTGAGTGCAATTTGACATGCACAATAACATTATTTCTTTAGTAAACTCTTCAAACCTTGTACAATTTGATGCTTCTTTATTTCTGAGGTAAATTTCTTAAACCTTCTCCACCTAAATACAACACTGCTTCAGAAACATGCCTGCTGACTGATGAGGAGTGAGTACGTTTGTGTCAATCTCTCAGGTATAACTCGAGGTCCCCTCAGAATACTCTCAAAAATGTAACCGGTGTTCCACAGGGATCCATTCTGGGTCCTCCTTTATTCAAAATATATTCACAACACCATCTCTGCCTGTAATGTTCATTGTATGCAGATGACACTATGTTACCACTATCTCTCAGTCTGGCCATTTATATTTAATATTTTCTACATTTCAGATCCTGCTCATCAAACTTAACTTTTCCAACCCATGTGGAACACCGGTCCAGAGAAAAAGTCAAAATTGTATTTATAAAAAAAGGTTACGAATCATGTTTCTCTGATGCTAGCACAAATACTTTTTTTTAATATTAATTGGGACTTTACATATCATTTTGATACTGTAGTTATGCATACTTTTCCACTTCACTTTGAAGTCATTCTATTTTTGGTGTTGAAAAAGATCACAAGTTCTCTTTAATAACTACATCAGTATATGAATGAGATATGTTACAGTGTATAAAAACAGTAGCAGGAGAGTAAAGGTGAAGATAGCTGCTCTCCACATTCAGACACATAAGAGCAAAATGCACAGAGCAGGAAAACTATTTGGGTGTGTTGGTGCCTGAATATCATCAGGGATATATGCTTTGTGAATTAGACCTTGGGAGAGAGCAGATAGAGGGAGCAAATGATGCATAATTTTTTGAGCTTTTAGTGACTGCAATCGATTCCGAGTGAATTCCCCTCTGAGTTTGAGGATGGAGAGCACACAGATCATTAGGCGTTTTTTCCAGTGTTTTGTGCTCTTGTTGATGAGAGATAAACCTCTGTGTGTGCTGTTCCTCACTCTTGTGCTGCTCCTCTATCTGCTGTGGTTTTCTCATAACTACACAGAGTGTTGTTCAGAGAAGAGATGGAGCAGATGTGTTTGAAACCACAGCAGCAGCAGCGGTGTCCTCTGAGTCAGCCGACAGAGATAATAACCCTCCTCCTCTCAGACCTCAGGTCGCTCTGCAGACACCTGATCTGTCGCACTGAAGCTCTGCAGCTTCTCAACAACTAAAGAAAGCTTTTACTGTGCGGATGGAGGAAAGATGAGAGCTCTGATCTAAGAGTGATAATGGCAGGAGAGGCTCCATTGGAGTCTCAAACTAACATGTAGTAAACACATTTCACTCAAAATTCAGCAGCTGACAGAGGACATCAGAAACACGACCTTCATCTCAAGTAAAGGTCAATAACTACAGATCATGCTTTAAAAATAGGATAAGTCTAAACAATTAGTATGCTGTTCATCTTTTTGTAATTAAATCCCATAAAGAAACATTTCACTGAGTGCAACAGAGAGGCTCATTGAGTGCGTTCATGGACTTGAGTATACTGGTTATGAGCCTTATTCACAAAGTAAAAATAAGACAAGATGCGGAGATGGTGTGAACATGGTTTGTACATGTTACAGAGCGAGCTGGAGGTGAGAAGCTATTGATTTGCTACAGTTCTTTTTCCTTTTTCAGTCAGCTCGCTTCACAATTGGCTATTGTTTTTTTGAAAATCCAAAAACTACATGCTCAGCTATCCTCGGGGTTCCTCCCACACAGCAGGGAATGGGATTGTATATATATATATATATATATATCACATTTAATATTTATTACACACCTCACACCACAGGAACCACTCACAAGATCATCTTTAGAAACGACAATATATGAACTTATTTTTTCTGAAGGGGGTAATTGGGCCCAAAAACTAGTATTAATACTTGTTGTGCAAAGCGTCATTGTGTTCTCATTTTTAAAAATCTTATTCATGTTGTGTTCTTTTATGAAGATCTTGTGCAATATTGATAATGTGCAACTCCCCTCACTCCCCAACTCCCTCACTCCCCAGCTCCCTCCCTTCAGGTACCTGCATGACAATAGACAGTTCTCCACACCCCTCCCCCGCTCACTGTCCCACTCTCACACAAAGAGAACTCTCCAGACTCCACATCAGAAAAGCCAGTGGACCAGACAACATCAGTCCCAGGATCCTCAAGGTGTGTGCTGGGCAGCTTGCAGGAGTCTTTCAGTACCTCTTCAACCTCTCCCTGAGGCTGATGAAGGTGCCTGACCTGTGGAAGACCTCCTGCATCGTCCCAATTCCAAAGAAAGGTCGTCCCAGCGCTCTCAATGACTACAGACCTGTGGCACTCACGTCACATGTCATGAAGACATTTGAGAGGCTGGTTCACTGCTTTCCAGGATCCGTTGCAGTTTGCATATCAGAGGCACATTGGTGTGGAGGATGCTATCATCTTCCTGACCCACAAAGCCCTGTCACACCTGGAGACGCAGGGAAGCACTGTGAGAGTCATGTTCTTTGACTTCTCCAATGCTTTCAATACCATCCAGCCCTGCCTCCTGAGGGACAAACTGCTGGATATGCAGCTGCACTCCTCCATTGTTGGGTGCATCACTGATGATGATGAGAAGGAGTACAGAGGACTGTTAGAGAGCTTCGTCACATGGTGCGAAAGCAACCACCTGAAGCTCAACATCAGCAAAACAAAGGGGGTGGTAGTGGACTACCGGAAGAAGAAGAGGCCCCCTGCCCCAGTCATCATCCAGGGGGAGGAAGTGGAGAGGGTGGACTCATGCAAGTACCTTGGGGTCCACATCAACAATAAACTGGACTAGTCTCACAACTCTGACGCCCTCTTCAGGAAGGGACAGAGCAGGATGTTCTTCCTGAGGAGACTCAGATCGTTCAGTGTCTGCAACAGACTCCTGAAGACCTTCTACCAGTCTGTGGTGGCCAGCGCCCTCTTCTTTGCTGTGGCGTGCTGGTGGGGTGGGATCAAGACTGGTGGGGTGGCATCAAGACTGGTGAGGCAAAGAGGCTGAACAAGCTGGTGAGGAAGGCCCGCTCTGTAGTGGGTCTTGCGCTGGACAGTTTGGAGACAGTGGGTGAGAGGAAGATGAAGGACAAAATCTTATCCATCCTGGATAACTCCTCTCACCCTCTACATGACGAGCTGTGGCAGATGGGCAGCTCCTTCAGCCAATGCCTCATCCCCCCCAGGTGCAAAACAGAGCGCTTCAAGCGCTCCTTTGTGCCCACTGCCATAAGACTGTACAACAGCAGCCTATGACAACAATAACAGTACATCCTTGACACTAAACTTCACCCCCATAAAACACTACCCACATGACCTGCTTCATTATTATCATTGTATTATTGTATTATTATTATTATTATTTAGCATCAATATATATATACATATATATACTGTACATTCTATATATTTTATTATATTATTATATTAGTCTATATTATATAACATTTCATTATATTACACTATATTGTTCATATTGCACTATAGTATATTATATTATACTACATTATATTATATAACTGCACTCTGCATTACTGTGGTACAACACTGCCTCTCTTCTCTGCTGTTTTACATAACTTGCTGCTATTTATCATCAAGTCACTTTAATCACTTGTCACTTTATCTTATCATTCTCTGCAAATACTGTCTCAATTCTCAATTACCCCCAGTTAACTAATCATTCATTTTGTACTGTATATAGCCCCTGTTTTTAATTTTTTAATTTAATTTTAATTTTAATTTATCTTATCTATTCTGTTTAATGTGTATTTTTAAGCTTTCTTGTCTGTGCTGCTGTAACGCCCGAATTTCCCCTCTGGGGATCAATAAAGTATTATCCTATCCTATGTATTGTTTGTGGTTAACATTGCTATGACCGTCTCTGCTTGCTAGGGGCGTGGCGATACGCTCCGCTCAAGAGACGATACACGATATTGGGTTCTCGTGAAAGAGACAAGATGAGATTTTATCACTAATTCTAAGAAAACTTGGATGACAAGATATGACTGGAAAAATAGTCGAGCCGCAATACAGCTGATATAATATGGTGAGGACGAGGAGCCGGCTCGAGCTTCGGCGAACTGGTTGTGCGGGTGCTCTCACTGTTTGCCTATGGACACAGACATAGAGTCTGTTTTCTGCCAGGAATTTCCAAGATGCAAATTCCTTCTGGAAGGAATCTCAGAATCAGTTGAGGAAACGGCCGTGTGTGCTGTAGTAAATATGTCTGTAAATAGAGGACCTTAGTGGGAGTGGCCTGCGGTGCTGTGCATTCTGGGAGTTGTTGTCTTTCATCCACATGAGCCAAAAAGACTCCTTCTGCCTTTTCTCGGTCAAGAAGGCACCAACTTCAAAATGTATTTCACATTTCTACTACATATATGACCCAATGTCAAAACAGATTCATGTTTCAACGGGTGAAGTATCCCTTTAAGTTTCTGATTGATGTTATTTGCAGCCACCAGCTGATACACGCATGATAAATACTGACACCACAAGATTAAACAGAGAAGAGTCAAAGCATCCATACACACTTAAATATCAACACTTCACGAGCAGTCTCTGTGGGAAAGTCCTTGAAATATTTGCGTAAAAATATATTTTAAAAGTTTGAATTGTCTTCCTATTTGATGATGCATCGACCCGCATATCACGTGCGGGGTGATCTGAAGGGATCCCGCATCAGCAGTGATCCGTTTCTCCACTAGCTGCCACACAAACCATTTAAACATGGCGGGGGCATCTTCTGTTCACCATCAGACTCCGCCATGATGGCTGCTACTCTGCAAACAGAAAGCAGCTCTCATGTAGAGAGAGAGAGAGAGTCAGTTTTCATTTCGCTTTAAAGAAACTAACCTGAGCTCACAGCTCACCTGTTTAAAGTGTCCACACGCCTGAGAGTGAATCCTCCTGATGATAATCCGCCTGAACAGCGGTGAAACTGGCGTGATAATGTATTCCACCCTGTCTGACCGTGCTAAGCCGTTCTGAGAGTCTTATCTCATTTTATACTGAGGTTCTTCAGGGTCAGATTCTCACTCTGTGAAATAAGAGAGCGCTTCATCTGCTGGAAACAACCAGAGGTCCACACAGTTAATCAAAAATGTAACTCTGTTTACTGCTAACAAAGATGTTAATTTTGAGATCAGTTAATTTTGTTAACATTTTAACACACAAAAATTGTGTTTTCCATCTGGTATTACCTGCTGCCTGAGGGTTAAAGCAACCGCACTGTCTTGGAGAATCTTTGTTGCTTGTATGGACCTCCTTTGGATGTACTGGGTTGTAGGAGGACGTTCTCCTTGTGAAGTTAAATCTCTGAAGAAGTGACAAACTTGGTGTGATGAATCAAGTCTCTTTTAATTCATGCAGTATGGAGGGAAGACCCAAATGTTCAGTGACAACCCTTACAGACTTATATACAGGATGTAACCCTTGCACTATATTATAGTATATTATATTATATTTTATTTTGTATAACTGCACTGTTATTATTTAGATCGTCATATCATACTACTCTTTTACTATGGAGTTAGATCAGTCTCAATATTCACAAATGCACACAGAAGGATTCACAAATGTATTTCATTCTATATAAATGTAAAACAAATCCACAAATAAAAAAATAAGATTCACAAATGTATTTTTGATTCACACACAAATATTTATAGTTTTGTATTTATTTAATTAAACTGTTCAGTCTGCATTTACAAACGGTTTGTCATTTGTGAACCTCACTGCATTTGTGTGTGGGATTTTTGAGACTCCCCTGCCGTGGTTAGATTCACAAATGCATTTTTTTTTAAGCAGGGAAATGTCTTTAGCCAATCAGATGTCTCCTTCCTATTCAGCCAATCACAGTAGCGTAGATTCAAGGGTATGATTTAATGTGCTCACTTTAGCGTTGCATCTGCACATACAATGGTTAGCCTAGCTATCAGACAATCTGATTAAGTCATCTTTAATCTGACCAGCACAAATAGTCTCTGTGATTGTCATACTATATATGGAAAGTTGAGAGTGTGTGAATTAGAAATACATTTTTGAATCTTATTTTTTTATTTGTTTTACATTTATATAGAATTAAATATATTTGTGTGTGCATTGAAATACATTTGTGAATCCTTCTGTGTGCATTTGTGAATATTGAGACTGATCTAACTCCATATTTTACTGCTGTTTACATAACCCTAAACTTTTTGATCACACAAGTCACTTTATATCATCACTAGTCACTTTAACTTGCCATCCACTACACATAATTCGTAATTGTCCTGTATTGTTTAACTATTTATATTCTTTTGTATATACATCCTATTGTTGTTTCTATCTGTATTTATCTTATCTATCCTGTGTATTTTGTATTACTTCTCTCTCAGTCTTGATGCTGCAACGCCCGAATTTCCCCTCTGGGGATCAATAAAGTATTATCCTATCCTAACCCCCAACCCCTATGCACACAAAACAGCTACATGTCATTGTAAAAGGAATGGCCCCCGCAGAACAGATAAAACTGTAATAGCATTTGTGCCCCCTTTCAGACTCAAATAACTGATAAAACAATATCACTCCTTCTACACGTGACAAGTGTTTCAGTCCACAGTTCATCAAAACAGAAGTCCCTACGATAACGAAACAATCACTCTTTAAATGCTTCGATCAACTCCACAGCCTGAGCATGGTGAACTGTTTTAGACTTGAGCATAACAGACCAAAACTTTGATCCACTTGAGATATGTACATGTTCGGATATGTACAAGTCATCCGACAAATATTCGGATCAATTGTTATTGTGAGGCGCTGACCCTGAGTGTCTGGAAATTGGGGGTCCTCCATAGCCGACCCCTCCCTCTGGAACTCACTCCCAACACATATTCAAGACTCCACTGACCCATCCACATTCAAATGATTACACAAGACTCACCTTTACAAGCTTTTTCAATATGTGGTTGTGTCTTTGTGTAATCTTATGAGTGGTTTATATGTTGTTGTTTTTCTGACCTGGGCGTAATGTCTGTTAAGTTCCTACTATGGGGTTTTTATCTTTCTGTTTTAAACTACAGTGTCTTTGAGTCCTTAAAAAGCACTCAGAAATGACATCTCTGTTGAAGGAATCATCAGTGAGACAGCAGGGACACTTCCAAGAGAATGCACTCTGACTGTGGAGGTTTCAGCTGGATGGATTCAATCAAAATAAATAGATTTCTCTAAATGCCAAAGTGTCTGCTACATTGATTGGTCCTCTGTGAGACTGGAACAAACTCATTCAGTCTGAGTATTGCTGACTATCGGGACGTCTCAGAGTGTTTCCATAAGATGGATCAGCAGGGTGTGTGTGTGTGAAACATTTCTCCACGTCAGTGATGAATCACATCTCAGTGGCTGTCTTCTGCTGACACTCACTTTGTAGTCTCTTCTTGCAGCCTGTTGGTTCTAGAAAATAAAAAAAGCTCAATTGTTTAAACAGTTTAAATCCTATTCATGCTATTTTAAGATCAATATCTTTGTGTCTCAGTGTCAGTGCCTTGAGCATATTATCTGTTCAGGCAAAGTTTTAGATATACAGATGCAACGTTTTCAGAGAATACACACACAGAGTAGTACGTAACGTGGGACTGACCACCCGGGGCCCCAATGGAGGAGGCTGCCCTTATTGGTCCTGAGATATAGTTGTTTTTTTTTGTTAGTTCTGACTTAAGGACCTGATACACCAAGGAGGTCATCGGTCCTAGTTGGACCGTCCATGAGCGATCGTCGCCCTAGTTTTTGCGGTCTATCCGGCTCCGTCGCTACAAGTCATCCCCCGTCTGCCTTTTTTCGTAGTCGGTCGGCATTGGCGCGGTTGTTGAGAGGAATCTTTCTGATTGGGTGTTCATCAAAGTGGATCAGTGCACAAGAAGAAATACGGAAGTGATGAAAGTAACTACATGACTACAGTCAAGAGGGCACACACCATGTATGTAATAAGAAGGTACACATGGACAGCTTATCTCACATTTGTAATCATCACCTCATCTGATCACAATGTTTTATGACATCATGATGGCCGTCCGGACTGTGGCAACAGAAGACCAACTGATCACCATCACTGCAGGAGAAAGTGGACCAGCAGGACTCAGACATCAGGGGAACAAGACAAAAACTGTTCACTCCTGAAGAAAGCAGAACTTCTGACGCAGAAAAACCAGGAACCAAAGTCTGAGAACAATGCAGTGAACGGTGATCTTTAGACTGCCCTGGACGAGTGCCAGCTTTCACAAAGACAGCTTCAGGGAGACGGAGAACTTAAGAGATTTGAGGATGAGTTGATGATGGCCAGGCATTCAGATGTGCAGACATTGAAGATGGAGAATGCAGAGATCAGGGATAAATTCCAGGTATGCAGAGAGAAAGTGTGACAGACTTACAGTATGTCGAAGTATCGCTCCCTCTCTGAACGTTATGCAGAGAAGAAGTGTACCATTGCTAGTCATTGCAAACTGAATTCCCCTTTTTATACCCAAATTTGAGCCGGCTCACTGGGCTTCTCTGAGAAGTCAGAAATTTATCAAGCATAACTTTCAACCACTAAAACATGTTTTTCTGTTCATGACTGCAAGTAAATAACTATAATTTGACATCTTAATCAAGAAATAATGTACTTTTTATTTTTTGTTGGTAAAACAGTAAATTCATGGATAACAATACTAATGATATTTTAGCATTAAAAATATTGTTTTGGTTAAAGAGCTTCTACATACTGATGTATTAACCATTACAGAAACATAAAAAATGATTTTGGTAAATGCCAGTGCTGTTAGTTTAGGGCAGCTGTGGCGTAAGTGGTGGTCTAATAAATGTGTTAAACACTGTGTGTATATAAAGCTGTAAAGTGTTTAAAGCCTTGCACAGATTTATCTTCTGGTTGAGGTGAGATGATGTGAAAGATGTCATGAGAGGAATTTAGACCTTCAGTTGAAGCCACAGGGTTTATACAGAGAAGAGAATAAAACATTTTAATAGTGCACTTTTTCTTTAGATTTGTTGTTGGTTGCAGTTTTTAGGATCTAAAAGCTTCAGCTGCATCCACTGGATATTTTTGATATGTTGTGTTTTTCTGTTGACGCTGTAGAAATATAGAGATGTTGCCTCCAAAAACCCTGCAGCACATTCCTGCATTTATTTCATTGCTAAAAGGCATGTCACTAAATGATTCATATCTTGTATTTATTCTCAGTATTTTTATTATTCAACTGGTGTTAAAGTAATGGAAGAGCTATGAAAGCCTCTTTTAGCCCTTTTCTCAGATCGTCCTTTTAATGGATGGAAGTATTTCACAGTGAATGGACAGAAAAATATTATTTTGTTGTGAGTGCTCTGAGCAGGATTACGTTCTGTGTGTTTCTGCAGCGGAGTGCTTTAAAGCGAGACATGACTAGACCTGCTGGGTTTGAAACACGCTCCGAGCTTTACTGCTGGACATCAGGACAATATTCAGAGTCCTGCACACCGTTTACAAAGGTTTTTGGGTTTGCATTACTGTCTTTTATCACCCTTTCTAAACTTGCAATATACAGTTCCCCAGAAAACGGAGACATAACAGACCGACAATTTGGAATTTCCGAGTTCCAAGATAAAATGGAATGCACCATTAGCCTTGAAGATGTCCCACTATTCAAACTGGGAGCCATGACATTTTCTTGGAATAGCAACCTCACTGTCTGTCAAGAAAGACATTTGAGCATTAGCCATGTTTACACCTCACTGCAAGAGGGAAGAGAATGTGTGTGTTGTTTCATTACAGTCACACCACCAACTACTGCATAGCACATAGTGTTTTTAGATGTTTTTGCAGATACCTATGTGTGCATAGGTATCTATCAACAAAACTTTGTTGTCTGAAAAAAATACAAAGGAAAGAACAACTCTGTTTTGAGAGGATTAAATGTGGCCTCAGTTAACGAGAAAAATTAGGAGAATTGTTGTTGAAAAACTTGTACTAATATGGCAACATTTTGGTACTGAAACATTAACAATGTATTTGTGCAATTTAGACAGTGTGACCTCCTGTGCTCTCTGTTTGGAAGAGACTTTATCCAAACTAAAAAAAACCTCAGTATTTGCTGAATTTGTATATGGATGGACCACTACTCTCTTTTTCTCTCACAGCAGCTTTTGTTCAAATTATGACTGTGAAGTCTCAATCATGTGTATCCTTTTTTTGTCTTGATTCTTTGTCAGGTCAGAGTTGTCCTGACCCACTCTTCTCCTTCCATCACACACTCTGCTGAAAGCTGAAAGAAGCAAAATGAGTGAAACAAGTGGGTACGCTTGTGCTTCTCTGTCACACACTTTACTGTTCAAAGGATT
This sequence comes from Labrus mixtus, assembly GCF_963584025.1. Taxonomy (NCBI): domain Eukaryota; kingdom Metazoa; phylum Chordata; class Actinopteri; order Labriformes; family Labridae; genus Labrus; species Labrus mixtus. The sequence goes on from NC_083624.1 coordinate 9,228,487, forward strand.
GTTTCGCTAGAGAAAAATGAGACCTTGGATGTTCATAGATTGGTAGATTTAGCCAAGCAGTCCTTTCACATCTGGTCCTGTCTCATGTTTATAAATAAAGCTCTTTTCATGGCTCTGTTCAGGCTTTACGGGTCACTGTAAAATTAAATCTGTTGTATATTTTGATACATGCCATACGGGGTGTATCTAAAAGTTTTTCCTCAGGGATAACCACTAAAATCGCAAGCGATTGAATAGAGGTGCAAAAGAACAAAATAGTTACAAGTCAAATAAATAGACTCCTTTTTCTATGTAGCCCTGTGATAAGGAGAAACAAAACCACCGCTACTGAGCAGCTGACAAGAAACTAGATTAAAGGGGAGACCAAAGAAACAGCTGAGACACAAAGGCCACCAGGCCCGTGTTTACTAAGAAACAAAAAAGGCTGGGTCGGAAATGTTCAGCACCAACAAGCCCGTGTAGAGCTGCTGGAAACGGTGAGCAATCACACAGAAGAACATTTGAGTGGTGCTTATGCAGAATCACACACTTCTAAGAAACACAGACAGATGCTTTCACTATGGTGAGACAATGAGTCAGCACAGAGCGCTGCAACTCAAGCGTAGATATAAGCTTAACACACCTGGACCCAATCAGGGCCAATCAGACACACACACACACACCTGACACTGCACTGAGCCGATGACCTCCCCACACTCAGTTAGTGACCAGAGTGATCCCCCTCACACATCAATCAATCAATCAATCAATTTTTATTTGTATAGCGTCAACTCATAACAAGTGTTATCTTGAGACACTTTACAAAAAGCAGATAAAATACCTTACTCTTTGTCTGTTAACATTACAAAAGAGCAGGTAAAAGACCTTACTCATTGTTATGTTACAAAAAGCAGGTAAAAGACCTTACTCATTGTTATGTTACAAAAAGCAGGTAAAAGACCTTACTCATTGTTATGTTACAAAAAGCAGGTAAAAGACCTTACTTATTGCTATGTTACAAAGATCCGGCCTATCCATCATGAGCACTTTAACAAAGCAGCAAAAGTTACAGTGGTAAGAAAAAACTGCCTTATTAAAAGGCAGAAATCTTCGGCCGGATGTTCTGGCAGGCCACTGATGTAATTATATTGTACAATAACAGACTGTAAGTGTTTGCTAAACATAAGTAGAACTGACAGTGAGCAGATAAGAACAGGATCTCGCCGTGGGCTGATTTATAAAGTCATTACAATTTCATCTCATTTTTGCTCTAAATTTTGTGATTTTTTAACCAACAATCTTGAGGAGCCTAGGAGAGCTCAAGAGCTCCCAGGAAAGTAGGTGGTTAGTGACTGAGATTTACAGATAGATACATGCAGTAACATGATGTACTGTATATGCAGAGAGAGAGAGAGAGAGAGAGAGAGAGAGAGAGGAGCTCAGGGTGCCAGTTCCCCCGGTAGTCTAAGCCTATAGCAGCATAACTAAGAGCTGGTCTACACCAGCACCAGCCCTAACTATAAGATTTATCAGTACGGCACTAGTAGCTCCTTCAGGTAAGATGGTGCCTGGCCATTTAGAGCTTTGTAGGTGAGAAGAAGGATCTTGAATTCTATTCTAGACTGTATAGGGAGCCAGTGCAGAGAAGCCAGGACAGGAGTAATGTGGTCCCTTTTCCTAGTTCTGGTCAGTACACGAGCTGCAGCGTTCTGGACGAGTTGAAGAGTCTTTAGAGATTTGCCAGAGCACCCTGACAAAAGAGAGTTACAATAATCCAATCTGGAGGTAACAAATGCATGAACTAGTTTTTCTGCATCATTTTGCAACAGGATATTCCTGATCTTGGATATATTACGAAGGTGAAAATAGGCTGTTCTTGAAATTTGCCTGATGTGAGAGCTAAAGGACATATCTTGATCAAATAGAACTCCTAGATTCCTAACAGTGGTGCTAGATGCCAGGCTGATGTCACTAAGGACAGTCAGATCACTAGAAAAAGTCTCTCTGAAGTCTCTCTGAGGTTCTTCGGGCCTAGCACAATAACTTCAGTCTTCACAATAAATGCAGCCTCCAGCAGGACGAGCTGAGGTCTCCATGTGGAGAACAAGAAGCTGTTAGAGGATGATCCAGTGAAGCTTCTCTTAGTTTCACAGCATCTCGTCATTTCTAATGTGAATCATTCTCATGTTTTATTAAAGCTCAGATTTCACACTTTACTGCAGTTTAACTCTCTCATTAATCATAGGAACGTCCCTGCCGGCGTCTTTGTTCTCTTTCATCTCCGAGCACACTCGAGGACTCGCCGCACCTGAAGCACCTGTTGGTTTAAAGACGCCACGCGGCTGCAGGCTGCAGCTCCGAGGAAAACACACTCTATGATTTTATTAGTCAGCCGTGGTGTGGACTTTTATATTAATGAGGACAAACAGCCAGCAGCACGCTGCTCTCTGTCTGCAGGCTGCACACACACACACACACACACACACACACACACACCTGATGACTCACAGCGTGTGTGAGTCAAACAATCTGCTCTGGATTAGTTTGGTCACTCTGTCTCTCAACAGGATTATATTTACTTACTGTCTTTAGACGATGTCGGAGGTATCACAAGTTAAATTCAGGTATCTGTAATTGACCTTAGCATTTATATCTTTCAAACTAATTAGTTCTTTAACCCCTGACAACATGAGACAGGACCCCTGACGTTCCTGTGCACTCCAGCAGCACTACACATATGCTTCTAAATCCTCCTCATGCTCCCACATCCATTTAAAACATTAAAGAGGACATATTATCCCCCTTTTCAAACAGTCCCCTGTGGTCTAAATGAAACATCTGTGCTGTGCTTTGGTCAAAATATAACATGAATCAATCACCAGAGGAGGTTTGTGACCCTGTATAAACCAGCTCTCTCAGAACGCTCCGTTTTGGTGTGTGTGTCTCTTTAAATGCAATGAGCCCCCCCTGAGTTTTCCCCGTAGACGTCACTCCTTTGCTAACATGAATAAAAATGGCGGACCTGCGCAAAATTTCTGTTCTACGCTGGGGTTGGGTCCATGGGTGGAGATACCAGGGGAGGGGAGGGGATTTTTTTTTTTTTTTTACCAGAATCCCACTGTGACATCACAAGGAGAGCACATTTGAAACGGAGCATTTTTCTCTGTGTTGTGAGACTTATGCAGACCACAAACAAAGAACTGGATGGGTTTATTTCACATTCTGTGGGTCGGTAGAAACTCAGGTTACCCACATATATGTTCAAAAACACTGTAGAAGTGGATTTTTCATAATATGTCCACTTTAAATTTAGTTTTCCTTCATTCTGGGGGGGTGGGGGGGGCAGGGTTTTATACTGTTCAGCTGAAAGTCTCTTGTGAGAAGGCTGCGGTCATGTTTCCCTGCTTATAACTCCTCAGATCGACCTACTCTCTGCTCCGGGAAGCTTTAAGGGCATTTGGAACGATTCTTCAAGATGGCGGATCTGTAACTACTTCCGCTTCGACCGTGAGAGACGTGAGATGCACCTAGAGTACAGCTGAAGATGATGTTACGTCTGTTATTTCTGCAGTGATGCACAGATGTTACGGGGGACGGACTCACTTCTGTTTGATTCCTTTCACCACACCTTCCCTGCAGAGACGGCGCACAGTATCTCAGAAAGTGAGAATTTTATGAGAATGGTGTCGGGTGTGTAAACATGGTGGAATAAAAGACATTTTGGAGACGTTTGTGTGTATGTGAGAGCGTTGCTTCTACATTTATTAGTTTCCTCTTTGCATCTCCGCAGCAGCAGGTTTGAAGTGATCTGATCAGTCTTCTGAGCGGAGACTAATTAAAAAAGCGGAGAGTAATTTCCTGCTCAGAATGACTGTTTACCATCACAAAGCCTCCGCATTCGCTCGGCTTTATTGTGACAGCGTGGAGCTTATCTGATGCTCAGAGATGGAAAACAGCGGATCAGCATGAAGCCAGAGAGCTGCTGAAAAGTATGGGTTTTAAAATTATCTCTAAACATTTGTAGTTCTTCTATTCTTTATTTTTCTGTTGGTTTGACTTGGCAGTATCTGTCATAATGTTTCTAACGCACATTTAAATTCATATAAGTATAGTAATTATACATTTGTTTAGGATCTTTCACAGAGCGAGGTCACAAAGTGCTTTACAGAATATTACCATGACAGCAAAAACAATACAAATCATAACAAGAAGAACACAGAAAAACACTTCACATCACATACTCACAACTAGATTACATTTGGTCAAAAGCCAACAGGGAAAAACGAGCCTTAAGCAGCTTTTTAAAAACATCAATCGAAGCTGCAGAGCGTTAAGTGCAGGGGAAGAGAAAAGGGAAGGAGCCACAGATTCAAAAGCACGGCCACTTTTTGTTTTTAAGGCTGACACGAGGGACAACAAGCAAACCCTGGTCAGAGGACCTGAGGGGTCTACTGGGGATGGATGAGGTCATAAATCTAAACAGGTGCCTGATCATGCAGATCTTTATAAACAAAAACAATGATCAAAAAAATTAATTCCGGCTTTCATTGGAAGCCAATGAAAAGAGAATAAGACGGGTGTAATAAAAGAGGAGGACCTGCTGGACCGTGTTAACAATCTTGCAGCTGCATTCTGAATAATTTGTAAACAAGCGGTCGAGTGATGATTTATTGAGGCAGCTGAAAAGGGAATTAGAATTGTTTAGCCAGGACGAAACAAAAGCATGAATCAGCATCTTTACTCAGCATGTGAGACAACTGATTAACTGATTTAATATGACAATAATTCTTCAATGAAAGAAACATGAATGAGTTGGAGACCTGACATGTTGATCAAAAGCATCGCCTGGGGGAGCCAGGGCGCACACCCATATCTACACAGGACTACGTCCTTGAGTGCGAGCGGTCCAGGTTTGGCTCCTTTCCCGCATTTGGTTCCCCACACTCTCACCACTCGGTTTCTGACTCTATCCACTGTCCTATCATCAGGCTTTACTTAATTTTTTTCCATGATATGCGTCTTGAAATGGGCCGAAGAGAGTCTCAGGTACGCTGCTCTTCCAGCTTGGAGTCTGCTGCAGGAGGGTTTGTGTTTCGGGGAGCTGATCTCGGTCACTGCTACCACCCGACGTCCCTGATGCCCAGCCTCCACCATCGGACTGTGACATCCCCTAAACCATCGCCGTCCTCATTCATGCACGGCCTGCTGCGACCTCCACCTCAGCGGCATGGAAGTGTGGACAACAGGAATGCAAGGAATACAAAAGAGAAATCCTTCCTGCATATTATCCCATATGCTCTTTTGTAAATAACAGTTGTTATGAATTGGTGCTATACAAATAATGAATGATTGATTTAATCTTTTTTAAAGTAGACTGAAGGTGTTGGAAGAGGATTAATCAGGTTGTTGATGCTTTGACTAATGACCTTATGTTTTTGGCTGTAAATCAGTTTAGCGAGTGTTCCTGCAGAGTCTGATCTGATAGAAGGAGACACATTACAGTGTGTGTGTGTGTGTGTGTGTGTGTGTGTGTGTGTGTGTGTGTGTGTGTGTGTGTGTGTGTGTGTGTGTGTGTGTGTGTGTGTGTGTGTGTGTGTGTGTGTGTGTGTGTGTGTGTGTGTGTTGCTGGTCATGATACTGAAGCGTTAAATTCTGATTCACTGCACACACACATTTAGACTAGACAAACTGAGAGGCTGATGGCTGATAGATCTCTGCCTCTCTCTCTCTGCTCCTGTGTCACAGCTGCTCAAATGTCACTTTTTATGACACTTCAGGGCTGAAAATGACTGAATGTAAATGTCATCTCTGCAGTAATCAGCACATATTTTATCGCATTAATAATTCATAAAGCTGCTTCCCACACTCTGAGCAAACACTGCATCAGTGTTGGACTGTGAGTCAACAGGAGAGTTTCTCCGAGGTCCTCACTCATTTTTACAGGATATCATTACCTCCTAATGTCACATGTAACAATTGAACAGCTGCACCGATTTAGAATCCTGGATGGTGGACCTGCAGATTTTATAAAAAGTCGACACTTTCCCCTTAACTTACAGTACGTCCCACATGATTTCTGAGCATGCAGACAAAATGTGATGTGACCTGTGATGTGCACACTATCAGACCCCGGCCGCTTTGAGCTGCAGAATGGAGAATAGAAGGAACTTTAAAAAGAAAACTGAACTATGATGCATGTGCTGTTCTCTTTTGAAGCAGGAGGGATGTGAGTGTAGACGTCTGGAGCAGCTTTGAATTCAGGAGCAGAGGAAACAAATACCTTTCATATCGCCTGGACTTCTAAGTGTATGTTTGATAATTTATGTTTTTGATATACTTTATTAATCCCCTGAGGGAAATTCTGGTTCACACTCCGGTATTTTAGAGGCATGCTTCTCACACACGTCAGTCAGAATGGGGCTGCTACACACAGGGAGCAAACCAGAGCAGGTTCGGTGCCTTGCTCAAGGGCACCTCGGCAGTACCTGAGGTCCGCATCGGGACATGAACTGGCGACCATCCGGTTCCCCACCCAAGTCCCTAGACTGAGCTACCCCCATGTTCATTTTAACCAGCAACATGCAATGACCAATGAACATCCTTACAAACAGGTAACAGGTCTGTGAGGTATCCACCTGGCTGCAGCAGGTGGAGGGGGTGATCGGGGAGGGTTAGTGTCTCCTTCAGGCAGGGAAGACTAAAAGAAGGCCTGCTGTACAGTTGTACTAAATTGATGGTTGAATGTCGGCTCACACTGTGTGACTGAATCTGTCATGGCTGTCTCACTCTGGCTCCCTCCTGATTGAGGTTCATTCCTTTGACCTGCTCTCACCTGCACACCAGCTCTCCATCTCCTCATCAACTCAGCAGTATATATACCCCGGCTCTCCATCCACTCATCGCCAGATCGTTGTATCGACTACTGCGGTAGACTACGTCTCAGGCTAAATTAAGATTTTGAAAATTTTTTGAAATTAATCTTTTGTGCTTGTTTTGGGTTTTGAGTCTCATCCTGTTTTTTCCTTTGCTTCAGGATCACCATTCACCCACCTGCCTTCCTGTTCAGCCATCTGCCTCAACCTGCTCTCTGGACTCAAAACTGCTCAGCCACACTCACACCCCTACTCTGGTCTGGTCAGCCGTCATCCCCTTCACTCTGCTAACCTCCAGAATCTTCAACCGATCTTCATCTCCATTTGCCACAATAAACCTCATTACCAATCAACCCCGCTGTTTATGTGTCCTGCATCTGGGTCCTAAATTAACTGGTCGTAACGGAATCATTTATGATGCACAATGAAGGGTCACAGTTTATGTGCTCACATTGTTCAGGCTGATTGTCAGGCACGACCGGAGTGTTCACACTGTACGAGTGAAATCAGGACGGAGAGTTCACTGTTAAATAAAATTTCCTTTGAAAACTCCCGAAGACTGAGGTTGAAGGCAGAAATAAGTGTTTTCCAGTTATCTCATATGCACGGCTCAAATACAAATACAGTCCAGAACCGACGCTCAGCATCACAAGCTAACCAGCTTTTTGGGCTGAGAGAACCCAAGACCTCTGTTTCAAAGCGCTTCTCACCAGCACTCGTTGTTGCTTGGTTACAAAATGTATTTCTGCTTACCTGGGAAATGTCAGTTTTATGTATTTTAATTGAAAGAAATATCACTAAGTAAACATGAAAACGATGCAAGTCGAGTCCTGACATCGGCAGCAGCTCTACACCATGAAATTGTACCCTTGAAAAGACAAGTCGGACTAGAGTCTCCTCCACTGTTAGAGAGCTTATGTTGTAAGTCCCGCCCCATCTTGATTCTGATTGATCGGTGAGGAAGAATTGACATTGACAAGCACGGCACAGTTGAACTGAGAGTGCTGTGAGTGCAGCAATTAAAAACAGCTGGCGCCGAAAAATGCTGAACTACTGTACGTAATAACGCTGCCTGCGCAAAAAAAACACAGGCTCTTCTCATAACAAATAAGACACAATCAAACAAGCATGCCTGCTGTTGCCATGGTGATTTCAGATGCTGTCTGTTAGTTTGTGCAGGCACAATCAGGGTTAAAACCAGAAATCGTCCAGTAAAGGGTGTCTAGGTCTTGCGCTTTTGTTGCCGTGGTAACCAGAACACACACTGCTGTGCTCTGACTGGTGCTCGGGTGTCTGAATGGGACTGCGTGTCTGCCTTTCTTTTCTTGAAGCACATGCGATCTGACGAGCAGAGATAATTTAATCAAACAGGCTGAATCAGACGAGTCGGAGCTGTAATCGGGTTTTCTACAGTTCATTAACAAACTGCTGATCCATGTACACACTTTATTTCCCTACACACCAAAGATTAAAACATTTACACTCAAGCTAATAAGCTGATTCTGATCTGATTCAATGAAAGTTCTTATCTGCATCACGTTTCATCTAAATGTATCATCCAGGATGTTAGTTCCTTCATTTTCTCTACTGATCAACACTGGAGTAAAATGATGCTAATTGTTGTTATTAATGAGTATTATTAGCTAATGTTACAGATGTCAGATCAGTTTCCTCAGAGGGTTTCAGCTCCTGCTGTCGCTGCTGCAGAGACTAAATCTGTATGTGTGTTGGAAAGCTTCCAAACTGTGAGGAGAGAGAGTCGGACTGCAGAGTCAGGATGGTTCATCTTCTCTGACTCGACCTTCACACTCCTGTTCACACACACTCTCTGCAGCCTGCTCACTGTTTGTAGTTTTTAGAGGCCACAGCGTTGTGATGATCTCTTAGGGAACTGCAGGTGTTTTCACTTCTGCATCACATGATCTGGTCTCAAGTTAGACTCGTCACAGATTTGACTTGACAATAACATAAAGGAATTACAACTCGATTTTGACTTTAACACCAACGACTCGGGACTTCACTTGACTTTGAGCCTCATGACTTGAAAATACATTCGATATATGCGTTATTTAAGGGCTTTATGATTTCCCTAATGCAGAAAACATGGACAGAATAACAAAATGTATCTTTTTAGAATAAAATCAGGAAAAGATCGAGGAGTTTTCCTGAAAAAAGGAAACGGTTTGCTCTGTTTAAATGGCATTTCATTTGGTGACGAGTGATAGTGACTTGTTTAGGACTTTAAATTCACAGTTAAGGACTCAGGACTTACCTGTCCTTACTTGGGACTTGACTCTGGACATGAGGCCAAAGACTTAAGACTTGTCCCCCCTCTGAAATCAGTGATCTGTCGGGTCTTGATTTGTGCTTTTTGTGTTGTAGTTTGGTTGGAAAATTTGATGCAACAGGAGAGAATCAACATCAACACAAAGTCATGAATTTGTCATTTAAGGCGAAAAAAATATTTTGCACAAACACTGATTCATGTGTCCGACTCCAGTCTGCATGTAATGATTTACTTCAAAGTGAGTTTTTGATGTAATCGATTGTGTAACATTTTTCTCATCTTTAGGTTTATTCTTTTTGCTGTATACAGTTCAGTTATTCAGACTTTTTCTGCTTGTACATCAGGCTTTTCAAACATAATAAGAATGCTAATAATGCCTGTTTATACTCAAAGCTGGGAACATTTTTCCATACTGAGCCTCAGATGCCCCCTCTCTGTTTTAATGACTTGACTTTACAAACCGTTGTCTCATAGAACAGAGCGACTGACGTCAGCAGAGGGATGAAGGTGTTTCCTAAACTGAGACTCAGATCTGTTAGAGCTCATCAATAAAACAAACGGACACTTAAAGCTAACGGGAGCACATGTTCAACCTCCATCCTCCCAGCTGCTCAGATGACCCACAACTTACTGTACGTCTGTGCAAACCACCGAGCCAATCAGAGCGAGCCGTGACTGACCTGAGCAGATTCTTCAGGTGAAACACAAGTTCTTGTTTTTGTTGAGGAAGCTGAACAGGTTTTCTCCTCGGGGAACCCATCAGGACAGCTGTGCAGAAACATCTGTTCCAGAAACACAAACACCTGAGCAGCACGGATGGACTCACCTGTCTGGCAGAGATAACTGTGTTCATTAAAGAAGTTTAGTTTCTTTAAAGTTTGGTGTCTGAATGTGAAGATGAGCTGTCTGCACCTTCACCCTTTCCTGTGCAGAGCTGTACTCTCATTGTGTCAACATGGAGATGATGAGCTGGAAGTCCTAACTCAACGCATGACGCAAGTTTCACTCTTTATAACAAAGCTTCCTTCCAGGAGCAGCGAAAGCAGCTCCTCTTTGTAACGGCCTAGACAATCCATACAGAGTCGACGGGTGAGCCCTGGAAAGGTCAGGTCAATGTCTTATTTTTGCTAAACGATGTTCCTGATGCTCTGTTTTTAACTCTGTAAAGCTCTCTGAGTTGCTCTTTGTATGAACCGTGCTCTTAAATAAACTTGCCTCTCCTCGCCTATTTAAAAAACCCCAAAAAAAAAACACTTTTCATATGAGGTTAATCATCAGCATGTTAGCATTGTTAGCTTGATAGCATGCTTGAGTCTGCATTAAGGTTAAATCAGTCCATGAGTTCAGCCGTAACTCACAGCCTTAATTTATCATTACATAATCCAATAAAATCCTCCACATTCATTGATGTGTTATTAGTGCTTAATGATGATGTGCAGAGTCAAACTGACACGATAAAGAAACTCGCGCTCAGCCTGAAAGATAATCAGGTCCCAGCGAGGTCCACATTTTCTGCTTCACTTCATTAAAACATAATCACTGTGGTTTATTCAGAATTTATTCCAGTGTCAGATAGTTAGCATTAATATTAGCATGAAGATGTCCTCGGGCTGTGGATCTGCTCTTTATCTCACACTCTGCTCACACTCACACTCACTTCTCTTCTTTAATCAGCCCCTTTTCACAGCACTCATCTTCTTCCTCACCATTTCTCATTAAATTCATTATAAATCTATAATTAAAATAGGTTTATCTGACACAAAAGGCGTCACAAAAGAACTCTTACACCACTTTCAGCACACACACTTAAGTCCTACATTTTTATAATAATGCAGTCTAAGGACCAAGGCCGCCCATAAGGGGGGATAAAGGGGAAAGCCCATTGAGGTCCCAGAAAACATGGTCCATCCTAATTTTAAGCAAAAATTACCAAATTGTATTAAAAACTCACCATTACATCTTAAAGCAACAAAAACACACATTTTATTTATTGACACTTCAGCAAAATGTACCCCGAGTCAGAATGTAAACCTGCTCTTCTAAAAATGATGTTACTGACATAAGCGGGCCAAGAGAGAGCTAATGTTAGCCAGGAGGCTGGCGCTATCACTACTGATCCAATGTGCATAGGTTGATTTAAATCATATTCTGGGGGCAAGGCTCCAGTGGAGTAGTGGTTGGTGCGTGGTCCCCCTGTGCAAGGAGGCTGTTTGTCCTCCAGGTGGGTGGCCCTGGGCTCAAATCCCACCTGTGGCTCCTTTCCTGCAAGTCACTCCCCACACTCGCTCTCTTCCTGATTTCCAAGGCTGTTACATTTCCATAATCAAGGCACAAAATATCAAAATATAAATAAATCAATTGAAAAATCCTATCCTCTGTGGCCTTTCTGGGTTCTGATGTTATCTCGGGTAACGGTCAACCTTTTTGTGCATTACAGCACCAAAGTAGTTAAAGATAAAGGACTTCCAGTGAGGTCTTCTTTTTCTGTGCGATACCTTTGTCTACAGTCTGAGAGTGACTTGAGAAGTGAGAAGAAGATTTGGAGTTGAGAGACGCCATCTGCAGAGATCAATTAGAGCTAAATCATCGTTAGATAACAGTTGATGGGTTCTGGGCTTGCATTACGGCAGATTCTCTCCTCCTCGTCTGCTTTCCTCACAGACTATTTTAAATGAATACAGCAAGAGATGACAGAAGTTCAAGATTTAGTTCAAGAAGTTGTGTTTTGGATATCTCGAATTTGAACCAAACAGCCTCTTCCACAAAACTATAGCCTCTGTACATGGACATAACTCGACACCCCAAGAGTCTAGATTTTAATTTGTCAAAGTCTCATTTAGATGTGCAGTAAAATGCAAAGACTGTTAGCATTTAGCTTTCATCAGCTGATCAACCGTACGTCTAATTTGTTTACCAATGAACAAAAAAGGTCTGTTCATTGTTAGGTCTAAAATCCCTAAATGGTCTGAAAAGACTTATTTTATAATCAGAAGCTTCCCTTGCCTGGGTTTGATGTCCAATTACATCAGAGTGTTTTTGTTTGTGTTTTCCCCCTCAGCTGTTTCTCAGCTCCAGTAGTTTAATCTGTGTATTCATCAGACAGGTGTATCCGGCACGCTGCCTCTTTCACTTTAACAGCTTTTCACTTCAGAGTCTCTGCAGCCTGCAGCCAAGAGTGAGGGTCAGCATCCCCACAGAGACGCTCCGCTGCACCTGAACATCACCCGGAGCACACAACCGTAACCACGGCGGTGTGTACGAGGAGTGTGTAAGAGGAGTGTGTTACAGCAGTGTGTAAGAGGAGTGTGTTACAGCAGTGTGTTACAGCAGTGTGTAAGAGGAGTGTGTTACAGCAGTGTGTAAGAGGAGTGTGTTACAGCAGTGTGTAAGAGGAGTGTGTTACAGCAGTGTGTAAGAGGAGTGTGTTACAGCAGTGTGTAAGAGGAGTGTGTTACAGCAGTGTGTACGAGGAGTGTGTACGAGGAGTGTGTACGAGGAGTGTGTTACAGCAGTGTGTAAGAGGAGTGTGTTAAAGCAGTGTGTAAGAGGAGTGTGTTACAGCAGTGTGTAAGAGGAGTGTGTTACAGCAGTGTGTATGAAGAGTGTGTAGGAGGAATGTGTTACAACAGTGTGTATGAAGAGTGTGTAAGAGGAGTGTGTTACAGCAGTGTGTATGAGGAGTGTGTTACAGCAGTGTGTATGAGGAGTGTGTTACAGCAGTGTGTATGAGGAGTGTGTAGGAGGAGTGTGTTACAGCAGTGTGTATGAGGAGTGTGTAGGAGGAGTGTGTTACAGCAGTGTGTAGGAGGAGTGTGTTACAGCAGTGTGTAAGAGGAGTGTGTTACAGCAGTGTGTATGAGGAGTGTGTTACAGCAGTGTGTAAGAGGAGTGTGTTACAGCAGTGTGTATGAGGAGTGTGTTACAGCAGTGTGTAAGAGGAGTGTGTTAAAGCAGTGTGTAAGAGGAGTGTGTTACAGCAGTGTGTACGAGGAGTGTGTACGAGGAGTGTGTTACAGCAGTGTGTAAGAGGAGTGTGTTACAGCAGTGTGTAAGAGGAGTGTGTTACAGCAGTGTGTATGAGGAGTGTGTTACAGCAGTGTGTATGAGGAGTGTGTAGGAGGAATGTGTTACAGCAGTGTGTAAGAGGAGTGTGTTACAGCAGTGTGTAAGAGGAGTGTGTAGGAGGAATGTGTTACAGCAGTGTGTAAGAGGAGTGTGTAGGAGGAATGTGTTACAGCAGTGTGTAAGAGGAGTGTGTTACAGCAGTGTGTATGAGGAGTGTGTTACAGCAGTGTGTAAGAGGAGTGTGTAGGAGGAATGTGTTACAGCAGTGTGTATGAGGAGTGTGTTACAGCAGTGTGTAAGAGGAGTGTGTAGGAGGAATGTGTTACAGCAGTGTGTAAGAGGAGTGTGTTACAGCAGTGTGTAAGAGGAGTGTGTTACAGCAGTGTGTAAGAGGAGTGTGTTACAGCAGTGTGTAAGAGGAGTGTGTTACAGCAGTGTGTAAGAGGAGTGTGTTACAGCAGTGTGTAAGAGGAGTGTGTAGGAGGAGTGTGTTACAGCAGTGTGTAAGAGGAGTGTGTTACAGCAGTGTGTAAGAGGAGTGTGTTACAGCAGTGTGTAAGAGGAGTGTGTAGGAGGAATGTGTTACAGCAGTGTGTAAGAGGAGTGTGTTACAGCAGTGTGTAAGAGGAGTGTGTTACAGCAGTGTGTAAGAGGAGTGTGTTACAGCAGTGTGTAAGAGGAGTGTGTTACAGCAGTGTGTAAGAGGAGTGTGTAGGAGGAGTGTGTTACAGCAGTGTGTAAGAGGAGTGTGTTACAGCAGTGTGTATGAGGAGTGTGTAGGAGGAGTGTGTTACAGCAGTGTGTAAGAGGAGTGTGTTACAGCAGTGTGTAAGAGGAGTGTGTTACAGCAGTGTGTATGAGGAGTGTATTACAGCAGTGTGTAAGAGGAGTGTGTTACAGCAGTGTGTATGAGGAGTGTGTTACAGCAGTGTGTAAGAGGAGTGTGTTACAGCAGTGTGTAAGAGGAGTGTGTAGGAGGAATATGTTACAGCAGTGTGTAAGAGGAGTGTGTAGGTGGAATGTGTTACAGCAGTGTGTAAGAGGAGTGTGTTACAGCAGTGTGTAAGAGGAGTGTGTTACAGCAGTGTGTGACAGCAGTGTGTAAGAGGAGTGTGTTACCGCAGTGTGTTAAAGAAGTCAAATCAGCTGGAGCTGGAGTTCTGTCTATTTATGAATAACGATTGAACTCCAGCGTTTAAATAGTAATAGTAACCTGCCAGCCTGCAGGTGCACCTGGCTCTTAAAGGGAATGAGAGCTGACACTCTGATTGGTTTGATTCATGTTGGAAAAAATCTGTAATATTATAAACTGATGTCTCTGCAGTTCTACCAAATATCTAAAACTGCAGGAACATTTCCATAAATCAGCTAGTGCACATGTGAAAGTATCCTGGTGTTCTCTTGAGCATCAGATTTGCTTCTTCTTCCTCTCTGAATGCACAGACGCTGGTCTCTGGTCATTTATTGTCTCAATAGAGAAAGTCTCACTGCGAGGTCGCTTTTTAAACGACGCCATCATTCTGACTGGAACTATTTTATGAAGCGAGGCCACATGAACGCCCGAGAGCCACTTTCATATTCATTACACTGTAAATATTCCATTTATTTTCTATCCCTGCTGCTTAAAGCAATGCAAAGAGCACAGGAGGACTACAAATCAGAGGCGCTCCACTAGAGAGAATATCTACAGCTTTTATGTGTCTTATTGGAAACATCTGAGTTATATTCAACTGTAATTATAAAGAAAGGGTTATTGAATCTGCAGAGTGGAAGAGAAACAACAGATTGAGAAGGGAATCTGTGAATGTGTGCTCAGACTTTCACATTCACTATTGACTGAAGGTGCATGTGAGCGTAATGTTCCCCTCCACATTGCTCCGAGGGACAACAGCTCTCTGAACGTGTCAGAAATCAAATTTTCACCTGTGTCCTTGAGTGTGAAACCTGACGCTCGTGTCTGTGTCCTTCAGCCTTCATCTGTCTCTCGGATCAGGACGAGAGTGGAAATACAGCTTCTACTCTGATCACACCTCTGCTGCTTTTCTTTCACTCTGAGGTAACAAACTGAGACAAAAACGGACAAGCTGAGACAAGCTGAGCTGAAAGGAGACAAAAACAGACAAGCTAAGACAAAAGGGGACAAGCTAAGACCGACTGGTTGTGGATCAGTTGCGTCTTACATTTTTGTTACTGTAGAACAACAGGCCTCATATAAAAAAAAAACGTGATTTAAAATGTCTCCCTTATGTATGTCACACTTGAAAATGAAGGTGTAAAGGGGGAGACAATGTGGTCACTCACTGAGTGTGGGGAGGTCATCATCTCAGTGCAGTGTCAGGTGTGTGTGTGTGTCTGATTGGCCCTGATTGGGTCCAGCTGTGTTAAGCTTATATAAAACCTTGAGTTGCAGTGTTCTGTGCTGACTCATTGTCTCACCATCATAGTTAGTGAGAGAGTGTCTCTGCGGTTCTTCTGTCTTTTAGAAGTAATGATTCTGCATAAGTACCACTTGACTTGCTTACCTTTTCCAGCAGCTCTACACGTACAGCTTGTTGGTGCTGGGAAATTCTGACCCAGTCTTTCTGTTTTTTTTTTGTTTTTTTTTTATATAAAAACAGGCCTTGTGGCCTTTGTGACTCAGCTGTAGAGAGTTTCTTTATTCTTCCATTTGATCAAATTTTTCATGAGCTGCTCGGCAGCAGGGTTTTTGTTTCTCCTTATCTCAAGGCTATTTAGTGAAGGGAGTCTATTTATTCAGAGTGTAACTGTTTTGGTTCTTTTCCCCCCTCTCCTCAATCACTTAAGATTTTAGTGGTTATCTATTATATTGGAAAACTTTCAAGATACCCTGGGTCCATCATTACAGAAGGTCCCTCCTTTTAAGACTTGAAATAAGGACGTGGTGTTGGATATTTGGACGCATTTTACATTTGAACATTGTGTTGGATATTCGGAAGTCGTTTTGTAAGAGTAGCTGAGCCAATCATGGCGGTCGGAGTCTGAGCTGCTTCAGTGGAGGACGGAAACATGAATGATTCATGAGCAGCTGTGTGTGTGTCCGAGTCTCTCTGATCATCAACAGCGATGAAGCTCGTCTCGCTCAGAGGACAGAAGGCAGGGCGACCTTCAGTCCAACTGGACAGAGTTAAATTCAAACAAGTCCAGTTGGACTGTTCAGTCAAGAGCAGAGTATACATGCCAACATTCATTTGTTTGCGCCTCGTGATCCTGTAGTTCTTTTTAATGACACGTAGTGATGTATCTAAAAGCCTCATACATAAAGAAAGCATCTGCTCCATCAAACTATTCCATCCAGCGGCACTGACAAAGAGAATCAGAATCAGGGTTTATTGCCAAAAATAATTTTAAGTATAAAAAATCAAGATAAAAAAACACAAAATGTACAAAAGGTGCAATGTAGGAGCTGTGCAGTGGACTATGAGAATTATTTTTTAATGTGTGTAACTACTCACAGAGTGCATGTAAGGAAGATACATTTTTAAAGTCCAGTGGGCGTTAATGTAACGCATAAAGAACAGTTCAGCATTCACATTACTTGATGTTTTACTGACTGTGGGGCTGACGAGAGTCTGGGTTATGTGGGAGGAGGGGGGGGGGAGGGCAGGGACATTGTTCATGAGCCTGAAAGAGGAGAAGAAACTGTTCTTGTGGCGAGAGGTTTTGGTCTTGATGGACCGCATCATGTGCGGGGTGAGAGGGGTCGGCCACAATCTTACCTGCACGCCTCAGGGTCCTGGAGGTGTACAGGTCGTGGAGAGGTGGCAGGTTGCAGCCAATCACCTTCTCAGCAGAGCGGCTGACGCGCTGCAGCCTGCACTTGTCCTTTGCTGTGGCTGCAGCGTACCAGACTGTGATGGAGGAGGAGAGGATGGACTCAATGATGGCAGTGTAGAAGTGAACCATCATGGTCTTTGGCAGGTTGAACTTCTTCAGCTGCCGCAGGAAGTACATCCTCTGCTGTCCTTTCTTGATGAGGGAGGTGATGTTCAGCTCCCACTTGAGGTCCTGGGTGATGATGGTCCCCAGGAAAGCGGAAAGACTCCACAGTAGACACCATGGATTCATCGATGGTGATGGGGCTGGTGGCGGCTGCATTTTTCCTGAAGTCCACAACCATCTCCACTGTCTTCTGTCGTCTGCGAACTTGAGGAGCTTGACAGACTGATGACTGGAGGTACAGCTGTTGGTGTACAGGGAGAAGAGCAGAGGAGAAAGAACGCAGCCTTGAGGGGAGCCAGTGCTGATAGTCCTGCTGTCCAAGACATCCTTCCCCAGCTTCACTTGTTGTCTCCTGTCAGACAGGAAGTCTGTGATCCACCTGCAGGTGGACTCAGGCACGTTCAGCTGGGAGAGCTTGTCCTGGAGCAGAACTGGGATTATTGAATACTGAAATCCACAAACCGGATCCTGGCGTAGGTTCCTGCTGAGTCCAGATGCTTGAGGATGAGGTGAAGGGCCAGGTTGACAGCACAGTTGGCTCTGTAGGCGAACTGCAGGGGGTCCAGGAGAGGGTCTGTGATGTCTTTGAGAAGATGGAGGTGTAACTTTTTAATAACCAAAAGTTTGAGTTTTTACTTTTCTAAAGAGACAAATTACCTGTGTATGTGTAAAAAAAAAAAAAACACTGAATACTTTGAATGTAACCTGAGAGTGACATCAGAGGAAAATGTTTGCTCATTAAATCAGAAGAATCACAGCGGAAGGTCATTGAGAGAGCTGATTTAAAACCCCACTTAAGCAAATCACACCTGTCCATCTTTTCTCTTTCTTTAACCCTCCTTCAATCCACTCTTTACCTGTTGTTGCCTCTGAGAGTAAATTGGCCCTTCAGGGATCCCGTATAGAGCCAAACCAGACATTAGAGCTGGTTATTAAGCTTCTTAAATCAGCTGAGAATGAATTTACTGGCTGTACTGAAACTCTTGAACCAGCCAAAGAGATACAATTGTGTTGGACATGGCTTTCTTTTCCGAGGAACATCAATAAAATTTCGAGAAACTCATATTCAGCAGTTTGTTCTTCCCAGATATTAAACCATGGGATCAGTCAACATTGTGTTCAGACAAAGCGCCAAGCTCCAGTATTGATAAATGAAGCCAAGTTTCATATTCCCTAAAATCTGCACAACCTGAGCTGAAAGCTAATGTAGGTTAATACTCACATAATGAAACAAAACATCTGGATCACAGCCATTCTGAATGTAGAAATATGAACAGTGTCTTAGTTCTTGAGCTCTGAACATTTTTGTAGTTATAGTTTCATTATGTCTCTAAATGAAACGTTTTAATGAGTGTGAGCCGGAGGCAGCAAGTCGATCAGAGAGACAAGTAGAGGTTTGAGCTGAACGAGAGCTCGTCTCTCTCACAAACCAGCTTCATGATGATGATGATGATGATTATAGAGCCAGCAGCCTGGTAATGGTCACATTACAGTCTGAGTGCCTCTTCTCTGCACTGTAAATCCTCCTCAAAACATCATTACTGATCAGAAAAGATGCTTGTTTCAGAGTGTTAGGAGCTTTTTAAATAAGCTATTTAAATGAGTGGTGGTTCAACAATTATTCTAAAGCTGCAGTGTGTTTCTCTGTGCATAACAATCAGCTCATGTCAGAATCACGTTCATATATTATCTGTTTTTTCTGGAGTGGTGAAGATCATCCCGGTGGTTTAAATGGCGTTAACCATGAATGGTCCACTTTTTCCTCCCAGGATTAACACAATCCAAGTTGCATCAGGTCATGTTTTGTTTTTGTCCATTTAGGCTATTTAAGTATTATTGTCATTTCCTGTTTTTATTCTGTACTTAACCCTTGTCTCTGGCTGTGTCCGAAACCACATTCTCAAAATATACAAACTGCATATTAACCCGACTGTAAGTATGCCGTGGGCTACAAACTCAAATACGGGTCATGCTGCGTACTTCCTGTCGGGAGCTCCGTTTGATGAGCTAGCATCAAGCTAGTCCTACAGTCTACCATCGGTCCATGAATAGAATTCAACAACAATATGCAAACGCTCATTACTAATACAGCTATGTAGTCATTTTAAGATTATTTTGCAACATGTAAAATGTATTTCAGCAAGGAACTTTTATTTTAAGCCGCTAGTTGGCTGGATGGAGAGATCTGGGATTGGATAGTCGCAGTGCATTGTGGGGCGGTTTCCAGTATGCTCCCATTTCATACTTAAAACATTCTGAACGTTCAAGTCCGGATATTTCTCACATACACAAAAAAACAGGCTATGATTTCAGATCATACAACATGCTCAATGTCACGTCTACATAGGGTGAGAGTACAGACACAGCCTCTGTCTCTCAGATCCTCGGGAGACCCCCCCCCCAAACCCCCCCCCCCCCCCCCCCCCCCCCCCCCCCCCCCTCCTGTCTGACCGGGATAGTCTCCCGCTGTGAGGAGCATATGTGAACAACCAGGTCAGGAGAATATCTGGAGCAGTCCTCCTGAATATATCGAGATATTTTCAGGAGTGCAGATGTGAAAAATAGCGACACAGTGCTCATAAAGACCTGAAAACAAGCTCCTGACATGTTCTGGCTTTAAAAGAGTAGAAGAAGTCATACTAAAAAGCATGAAATGTTAATTAACATACCAACAATCTTTACATCCAGATGTCCTCACATTGTTTTATTTAGTTTCCCTGTTTTCATTTATTTATTTACCCCAAAGTGAAATCATCTCCATCAGCAGACTCTGGGAAAATGTTTTCAAGGTCTCCTTCATGTCTACAGCAGCTTCCATCAGAGGGGACCTGTGCAGTGTGTGGTCTGAGGAGGAGGAGGAGGAGGGGGAGGAGGAGCAGGAGGAGGAGGACGAGGAAGGGAGGTCTGTGAGCTGCCCTTCATCTCAGCCCTGTGCCCCTTTTAAAAACACACTAACAGACAGAACGAGCGTCCTGCAGCCTCACTCTGCATCTCCTCTCTGCTACATTCACTCACAGCTTCCTTTTTTTTTTTTTTTTTCCTCTCTCGGGCCTCCACAGTCTCATTCAGGCCGCTTCATGGTCAGACTGTGACCTTCAAATCCCGCCTCTAATCATGGCTTCAGGTCTCAGGACGTGAACTCTGTGGCAGCAGAGAGGAGCTGTGCAGCCTCAGTCTGAGTTATACACCTGGTCATTCACAGAGTTTGAGAGAAAGTTTGCTGAAAAATAAAACATACCTTTGAATAAAGATACAAGTAAAGCTGTGACTGACGAACATGCAAGATTTACAAATGTGTTCATTTATAAAGAGGCCTATGCATTGTGTTGGTATTAATTATTTACAGCTGATGTGATTTAATATTCATATTCTACATCAAATACAGCATCACTGAGAGCTTGTACTTTGTATCTGTTTCCATATGGAGACAACAACAGAGCAATTACAGCTAGAAATATGAATATTAAATACCATAATGAAAGATACAGTACATCAATATAGCATTGCTAATTTCTTATTAACATGAGCTCGGTACATAGCTGTATTTTTAAAACTATTTATTGTACTTATTGCATGATCTCTTATTTACATTCCTTATTTTATTCATATTTGGATTTGAACAGCAGGTGAAGATTACTGACCTGATGCATACTGTAAATTTTTCCAGAATCAATACGACATCAGGGTTTTTTTTTTGGCGTACTGAGGATCTCGCATTTGTTTGCATTTTGGCCAAATCAGTACGTACTACCAGCGTAGTAGACGGTTTTTCTAAACTACCCAAACAAAAATGGGTTTGAGTGGATGGACGATGAGTTGCCGTTGCTACTCCAAGTGACGCTAAACTACAAGAACATTTCAAGAAAATGTTGACTGGGGGTCATAGCAGTCGAAGAAAACTTTTTTAAAGTTTTTAAAAAGTTTGTCTTTCAAGCACTCAGAAAGCCTTAGTCGTGTAAACATATGACAAAACACAACAAAAAGTTATTTTATTCATCTGAATTTGTTGTTGTGCAAACTGACCAAAGACCCAGGGATAACAAACCGGGCACAAGGTGTAGATCAAAAAGGTTCATCTTTACTGGCAAAGCAGACATTCACACACAGCGTGTGAGTCTGAAAACAGGCCACAGCTATAAAAAAAAGAAACAACAAAGCAGTCATTGTCTTTCTGTTTCCTCGTAGGAAACAGCTGGACACCAATTAATCCGCAAACAAACAAATGTGCTGCAAACAAACCGGAGAACACAGGAGGATATGAACAGGGTTTACTCCTCACAAATCAGGGGCAGGTGAGTAATGAGCACAGGTGTGCAGAGTCAAAGGAGTCAAACTGTGTTCACTAATTATTAAAGCTGCACAAATAGTCCAGTTTGAACCTTTAACAGGAAAAGGTGTCCTGCAGCTGATTGTGAAAGCTGCATCTGAACCAACAATAACCTTTTTTTTTTTTTTTTTTTTTATCTTGCTCCTGAATTTTCTGTTTTAATTTTCTGCTTCCATGGTTTTTGTTCTCTGGTGGAGGTAAACCTTAGCTGAGCTGCTTAAAAAAGAATCCTTGTGGTCTCTCTGTTTCAGCCCCAAACTGAGACAGCTCTGTCGTCATGAATAAGTTAACGAACATAATGCACCCTCATACAAAGGCTGCAGAGAGGGAGACTGTTTCAGAGCTCCACGGCTCAAAGTGAGGTTATGATCAGCACTCTTTGGATCCGTCTGGATTTATCTGTCTGGTTTTTGCATGCTGCTGCAGAGGGTGTAAGTCAAGTTTATTTGTATAGCACGCTTAAAACAGCCTCAGCTGACCAAAGTGCTTTACAGAGACAGCATAATAGATCACAGGCACACAAAAGCATTCAATACAGTATGAATTTAACGAGTTAGAACCTCTGATGAGGGGAGGGAATTGATTCCACAGACGGGGGGCCTGAAACAAAAAAATTTGCAGTCACCCCTGAGTTTGCGCTGAGCTCGAGGGATGACCCGACTCGAGGAGCTGAGCGATCATCCTGGGGTATAAGGGAGTAAACGTTCTGATAGATACGAGGGGGCTAAACCATAAGTAATGCAATTTGAAAGTGAATTCTAAAATCAACAGGGAGCCAGTGAAGGGAGGTGAGTACAGGGGCGATGTGCAGCAGCGTTTTGCACATACTGCAGACGTGCGAGCGAGGACTGACTGACTCCCATATAGAGGGAGTTGCAGAAGTCCAGGTGAGAAGTAATAAAAGCGAGGACAGAGTGCGGCTCTACAGTGGCTCTGTGCCCCTCTGTATTGATTTCTTAAATCCACTTTAATCCCATTGAACTCTTAAGTTTATGACTCGGTTACCTTCAGATTTCAGCGTGTGGTTGTGACTCCGTGGTGTGTCTCTCTGTGTCTCTGTGATTTTCATCTCGACTTCAAAAGAAAAACCAGAAAACAATCTCCAGCTTCTGAGTTTTGTCGGAGGGGAGAGAAGTGTCTCTGCTCCCCGGGGATTCAGAGGAAGTGCCTGAAACAAAAAATAACATCAGTCCTCTCGTCCTGTCTCCTCTCAGGCTTCTCTGCAGGCGTTCATTTACGGCTCTGTCAGTGGCCCCTTCCCCTTCTTCTGCTGCCTTTTCTGCCACATGATCATCAGAGGGAGACAACCGGATGAAAGTATGTCGGGAGTCTTCCTCATCTGCCTCCAAACTCAAAGACGTGTTTGAGCGTGGACGGCCCTGATCCAGCACAGAGATATATACCGCACTGTTTTTTTTAACACAAGATCATAAAGTAGAGAAGTGATGGAGCTGCCTTTGTACCTCACATATCCTGCATCGTATAGCTTTAAAAATAAGTCTGGTAACAAAGCCAGGCTACCTTGATTGTATTGTGTCAGTCTATTTTAATGACTCCATAAATAACCGCGCTGATGTAATTAAATGAAACTCAGATAAAAAAGAGCTGTAAGTTATTTATGATGCTCCCTCGAGGATTTACAAGCTTCAAGGGAATAAATCATGAAGGCGACACACAAAGAAACCGCGGAAAGAAAGAGGAGTTTTCTATTTCTGGTTGAAACTTTCATACAAGCAAGATGTGAAAAATGTACAGAAGCAGCAGAGTCCAGGATGGAGATATGAGGAGGGATGGTAAAGAAAAAAAGAATGATATGATGCTCCAGACTTCATAATTAAGCATACATATTTGTATAAATGAGAAATCACTTCATGGTGTGTGTCAGAACAACTTCCTGGTCTTCTTTATTTCCTCAGGCTGTCCGGACTGTTAACTCCACTCTCCTCAGTTAAAAACATAAACAGAACTAAACAAAACAGAACTGTGATTACATGATGCACACACACCACACATTCCAATCTGCACATTGCACTTTGACACCCTGGACACTTTACACACTGACACTTTACACTGTTTACATTATTCTATATTCTATATTTTGTATATTCAAATATTTCTTTTTTAAATTTTACATTCTATTCTATTTTACTGCATATATGTGTATTAGCAATTTGAGTGTTATTGCATGGCCTTGCGGAACAGTCTTTACATTTCACTGCACATCTGTATGAGCATGTGACAAATAAAAATCTTGAATCTTGAATCTTATTTAAAAAAAAGAAAAGATGTCATGGGCCAACGTTTGGAACAAAATGTGTTTCAAAATAAGAGCATGACAGCCAGTAGAAAATGCAACTTTGATCATCACCCAGTTAATGAGATATTTAACTCCCATAGTCACTGATTGACAGTATTCTCCGTTCATGCAGGCTGACAGTGAAGATAGAAGAAGGCTGATTAACCCGTCTTTTATGGAGACAAATTATCTTTCGCCAGTGCTATTTCATAAGAGTCTGAAAATGAGCTGTCATCTTAATTAATAGGCTATATTTTTTAAAGGTCACATATTATGCAAAATAAACTTTACCGTGTTTTTCAAACATTTATGTGTGTCTTCAAACCCCCCAATGATGAGAAAAGTCCATCCTCACCGTCTTTTGCCTGCTCCACTTTTCAGAAAATGTGTGCTCAAAAAGGCCGTTTGGAGATTTTCCCTTCATGACATCACAAAGGGCAGTAACCCCTCCCCCAGGTGGGTGACACTCCCACAGCTAGGTGTTTGTTCTGCCCTCTGAGTCTGCCTTCTCACCGTAAGCAATAGGACATTAGGAGCGAGAAAGATCGAGACACCCGATCCTTTCCAGAGAGGGGGCGTGGTCAGACAGCTCATTTACATTTAAAGGTACATACACAGAAACAGTCTGTTCTGAGCAGGGCTGAAATAGAGGGGTTTATAGGCATGATCAAATACAGGATCAGATTGGATTTAGAACAAGAAACTTCACACACATGTTTGGAGGAGCTCTGAGACTTATTTAAACTGGTTGAAGAGGAGGAGGATATGTGACCTTTAAAAACAGCTATAGTGACTAGAGGTTGGACAAACATGCAGTGACTGATAAAAGTAATGTTTGAAAGATGTTGACAATATTGTGGAAAGTTGTCACACTGCTGAAAAGGATGAATATGAGTCTGTGTCTATTAACACCGTCAGGATCCTTCACCACAGTTTTCAGATAAACACAGACTGATCTCTAAAACCTTTAACTGTTATTTATTTCTGGAGTGACACAGACCCCAGAGTGTTCTGTGTCTTTTATGAAATGGAATTAAACGTGTTCCTGACAGTGAAGGTCGTCCGTCCATCCTGCAGCGTGTCCCCCCGTCCCCTCTGTGCTCGCCATCTGCTCGAGG
Source organism: Labrus mixtus (assembly GCF_963584025.1). NCBI lineage: Eukaryota > Metazoa > Chordata > Actinopteri > Labriformes > Labridae > Labrus > Labrus mixtus. The sequence goes on from NC_083624.1 coordinate 9,253,391, forward strand.
TCTGCTCGACCAGCATCCAGACGAGCAGATTACCTCCACAACAATTAAAATCTGGCTCACAGTCAGACAGTTATTGTCTGTGAGAAAACAAAGAAAGAGAGAGGGATCCAACAATCAACAGATGGAGGCTGACCTCTGTTTGTTCTTCATCACATCTCGACGTTGTGGCAGAAACGATCGTCCTCTCAGGAGCTTGGAGACGCTGCAGAAAAGCCCTCAAAAAACACGACCTGCACCACAGACAGGTTTTATTCATCCCTCTGTTCTACTTAAAAAACAGACAAAAACAAACATTTATCTTGTTATGAAGCTGGACGATCACAGCAGTTCTTTACTCTGTCCATTACAAGTTAAATCCTGTGGTCATATTTTACTGAAGAAACATTTTCTGAAGTTCACCTGTTCGAAGTTTTCTCAAATAACCTGCTAGTATGAGTATGAGTCAATGAGTGAACAATATTTTAAATCTTTCAAATTATCCAAGGTCGACAACTTAACATGCTAGCACATAGTAACCCTCCCAAGTGACAGCTGTGTACTGTCAGCATGCCCTCCGTCCCAGCTTGTCAAAAACAGACGTTTTATAGCGTAATGCTTCAAAATATGAAGCTGAAGGTTCCTCTTTCCTTCCTTTAGATTTATGGTAGAGATGTGACCTTTGAACCAAAGACTTTATGTCAGAGGAGGAGTTCTGAAGCCCAATGATGGCCGTCGTTATATTTCAAATACTGACTCTGCCTAACTTTGCATCAATCTACGATAAAATACTTTACACTTTATTGTCCCCTTGCGGAAATTTGGTGTTGCCTTCAGAGGCTCCTCACGCTGTCAGGTGTTAGCTACAGTTAGAGGTGATGCCTTCAGGAACTCCTCATGGTGTCCGTATTAGCTACAGTCTGAGGTGATGCCTTCAGGTGCTCCTCATGGTGTCAGATATTAGCTACAGTTAGAGGTGATGCCTTCAGGTGCTCCTTATAGTGTCAGTATTAGCTACAGTTAGAGGTGATGCCTTCAGGTGCTCCTCATAGTGTCAGTATTAGCTACAGTCTGAGGTGATGCCTTCAGGTGCTCCTCATAGTGTCAGTATTAGCTACAGTTAGAGGTAATGCCTTCAGGTGCTGCTCATAGTGTCAGTATTAGCTACAGTTAGAGGTGATGCCTTCAGGTGCTCCTCATAGTGTCAGTATTAGCTACTGTCTGAGACGATGCCTTCAGGTGCTCCTCATGGTGTCAGATATTAGCTACTGTCTGAGACGATGCCTTCAGGTGCTCCTCATGGTGTCAGATATTAGCTACTGTCTGAGATGATGCCTTCAGGTGCTCCTCATAGTGTCAGTATTAGCTGCAGTCTGAGGTGATGCCTTCAGGTGCTCCTCATAGTGTCAGTATTAGCTACAGTTAGAGGTGATGCCTTCAGGTGCTGCTCATAGTGTCAGATATTAGCTACAGTTAGAGGTGATGCCTTCAGGTGCTCCTCATAGTATCAGTATTAGCTACTGTCTGAGGTGATGCCTTCAGGTGCTGCTCATAGTGTCAGATATTAGCTACAGTTAGAGGTGATGCCTTCAGTTGCTCCTCATAGTGTCAGTATTAGCTACAGTTAGAGGTGATGCCTTCAGGTGCTGCTCATAGTGTCAGTATTAGCTACAGTTAGAGGTGATGCCTTCATGTGCTCCTCATAGTGTCAGGTGTTAGCTACTGTCTGAGATGATGCCTTCAGGTGCTCCTCATAGTGTCAGTATTAGCTACAGTTAGAGGTGATGCCTTCAGGTGCTCCTCATAGTGTCAGGTGTTAGCTACAGTTAGAGGTGATGCCTTCAGGTGCTCCTCATATTATCAGGTGTTAGCTACAGTTAGAGGTGATGCCTTCAGGTGCTCCTCATGGTGTCAGTATTAGCTACAGTTAGAGGTGATGCCTTCAGGTGCTCCTCATAGTGTCAGATATTAGCTACAGTTAGAGGTGATGCCTTCAGGTGCTCCTCATAGTGTCAGGTGTTAGCTACAGTTAGAGGTGATGCCTTCAGGTGCTGCTCATAGTGTCAGTATTAGCTACTGTCTGAGACAATGCCTTCAGGTGCTGCTCATAGTGTCAGATATTAGCTACAGTTAGAGGTGATGCCTTCAGGTGCTCCTCATAGTGTCAGTATTAGCTACTGTCTGAGACGATGCCTTCAGGTGCTGCTCATGGTGTCAGATATTAGCTACAGTTAGAAGTGATGCCTTCAGGTGCTGCTCATGGTGTCAGGTGTTAGCTACTGTCTGAGATGATGCCTTCAGGTGCTCCTCATAGTGTCAGTATTAGCTACAGTTAGAGGTGATGCCTTCAGGTGCTCCTCATAGTGTCAGGTGTTAGCTACAGTTAGAGGTGATGCCTTCAGGTGCTGCTCATAGTGTCAGATATTAGCTACAGTTAGAGGTGATGCCTTCAGGTGCTGCTCATAGTGTCAGTATTAGCTACTGTCTGAGACGATGCCTTCAGGTGCTGCTCATGGTGTCAGATATTAGCTACAGTTAGAAGTGATGCCTTCAGGTGCTGCTCATGGTGTCAGGTGTTAGCTACTGTCTGAGATGATGCCTTCAGGTGCTCCTCATAGTGTCAGTATTAGCTACAGTTAGAGGTGATGCCTTCAGGTGCTCCTCATGGTGTCAGTATTAGCTACAGTTAGAGGTGATGCCTTCAGGTGCTCCTCATGGTGTCAGTATTAGCTACAGTTAGAGGTGATGCCTTCAGGTGCTGCTCATAGTGTCAGATATTAGCTACAGTTAGAGGTGATGCCTTCAGGTGCTCCTCATGGTGTCAGGTGTTAGCTACAGTCTGAGATGATGCCTTCAGGTGCTGCTCATGGTGTCAGTATTAGCTACAGTCTGAGATGATGCCTTCAGGTGCTGCTCATGGTGTCAGGTGTTAGCTACTGTCTGAGGTGTGAAGGTGTGAAGTGGTCGGAGCACTCAGGTGTGAAGCTGCTGAGCTGACTCCTTCTCAGGGTTAATATTCATGAGTGTGTGTTTTTAAAACGACACATGACCTAACAACCTGCGCACTCTGCTACTTTCAATAATGCAGATCAGCCCGAGGCGAAAGTCAGGGGGTAATAATAACTTAAGCACCTTTTTTTTTATAAAACAGGTGTGTAGGAGATGAAAGAATCCATTAATAAATGCAGACAAACTCCTGCACACTGTCTAAATTGTACAAAAACATCGGCAACATAATAATAATTAACAATAATAATAATAATAATAATGATAATAATAATAATTCCAAATTGGGTGTGTTACATTTAGATTTTTGTTGCCTATGTTGCGATGCAGGTATTGATATTGTTTTCGATTTGGTCTAGAATATCCTTTACAAAGTTTAAATTCTGGGATGGTGACAGCCGTCTGTAGCGATGTCCTTGAAATAAAAATAAATGCAGGAAAGTAGCCTTCTGATGAGACTTATTTCTGTCCAAATAAAACACACCTGTAATTTTCTGACTAATGAGGCATCACCTGTTCTAAAAAAAAAAAAAAACACTCTCGATACACACAAACTGTCCTCTGTTTGTTTCCGTCAAACAGAAAGGTTTGTCCTTTATGTTCCCCTCTACTCATGTGCACAAACACACATCAATATTCATCACTCTGATTATCCAATCGGTGCTCTCTCTCTCTGCGTTCATTACGCCTGTCATCAATCACACGCGTTACCAGGACGACTGATGACATTGACGACCAAAAAACAGCAACAGCTAAAAACAGCTACAGAGATTCTCCTCTTCCTGATACAACATGCATCTATCCATTATCTACTCCGCTAATCGTGGTCGTGGGGGGGCTGAAGCCGATCACAGCTGTCATCGGGCGAGAGGCGGGGCTACACCAGTCGATCACAGAGCTCTGAGGCAACACAAGTTTTTAGTTGAGAAAGTGGGGGTCCCCAACTGTAAGGTGTTCAACATTAGGAAATGATTCTCTTATAATAAGTGTGAGTATATCTGAGAAACTTTTTACCACCCCAGTCTCTTCTGTATTATGCTAACTGGGCCTTTTAAATTGGGACATTGCTCATTAAAGGTTAAATATAATGTATGCGAGGTGCTTTCTGCGGGCTGCATTATCCCCTCCTCATGATCTACATTTCTTTGTTGTCACTGTGTCATATTTTATAAATTAGCTGCAGAGCCGCGCTGAGCTAATTATATGTAACCTCTCAATATTTAATTGGCTTCTGTGCATGTTGTTAATAATTGATGTGACTTTCACAGCAGCTGTGATCGTGACCTCATTGGAGAAATGACGGCCTTTGTCTTCTAACTGACCTTCATCACTTTTGTGCCACTCCCACAGTCTGTGTGCTCCTCCTCCTCCTCCACGGCTCTTTGTTTGCTTTATTAAGACTTTAAATTGAAGGAGAAAGTAAAGTCGACGTAGATTTTATCAGAGCACGTTTATCTGACATTCATAGGAGGTGCAGCAGGAGGTTATAAAACCGCTCGCTCAGGGATAATTGTTGCTGTCTTTCACAGAGCGGTAGCTCTCAGCTCGTCCTGTTAGTGCTGCTTCACATGCTGAGGAGGGGGGAGGGAGAGAGGGAGGCGTCCCGGTGACTCCCCCGTCATTATATCCAGCAGCTACTGTGAGCAGAAGCCCCTCACTGCCCATCTCTGTCAGCTACAGGCAGTTTTTTTTTTTTTTTTCAGGTGATCGTTCTCAGTGTGTCTGCAGCATTTCATCCCAGTGGTCCCTGAAAGCATCCTGAAGACAGATGATGATATGAGCTTGGAGGACAAAGTGTTTCTGCTGAAATCACTCCTGAGCTTTGAGACATAGGAGCTGTTTTCACACATGTATTGACAGGAGAGTCTCAGGAGGCAGCGCATGACGTATAAAAAAAAAAGATGGTGCAGAAGTCCATGATAGCAGAGGAAATGACTCATTCCAGCGCCATAATGTTTTTAGTTTTTATCCCAGCTACATTTAAGTGGACATACAGGGTCGACAAGGTCAACTGACATACGATGGCTGAAACAACTTACATTCAGAAACCATATTAATTCAAAAGCAAATGCAAAAGTGAAAAACAAATGCAATGATTGAAATGTGCTGCAAAAAGCCAAAACAAATGCACTAACATCGACCAAGCTGCAAATCCACAAAGAATGCATCATCATTAACAAAACTTCCCAGGCCAAGAGAGAGAGAGAGAGAGAGAGAGAGAGAGAGAGAGAGAGAAATGACATGCGGGAAAGGAGCCACAGGTCGGAATAGAACCAGCGCCACCCGCCTGGAGGACCACAGTCCCCACACATGGGGCGCGAGCACTCGGTACTAGGCTACGGGCGCACCAATAGTTTTGGGACTTTAAACTGTAAAAGCTAATTTTCTGCGGATCATCATGTTCCTGTGACAATCCACAGAGAGCGAGCTCAACTGTCCTTGAGGTTCCCCCCACACAACAGGGGATCAAATCGTAAATATGGAACTTGTTTGATATTTACGATTTGCTGGCCCTAACGTTCTTCCAAGCAGATCAGATCACTCTGAACTCCCCTCCCGCCACAGGAACATCTGACGAGACCTTCTGTTGAAACATCCAAAAATCAGGACTTTGTTTAGGATTGTCTGAAGCAGAGAATCAGACCCAGGATCGTCCTGATTATCTTATAGTGTGTACCCCGCTTTACATTTTCCTAACATCTATTATGGCTTTTGTTATGTACAACAAGTTCCCTAAAAATTCCCTGCTCAATTTATTTGCACAGTCATGCTGTGTTTTTCTGTCTTTATAACACATTTTCTATTTTTATTATTTGATTAATTTTCATCTTTTCCCCTGAAGTTGTTTTCATATTTCTTTATATTTTTATGTTAATTGCTGTACGCTGGAGCTTAAGCCCCTCAAATACTCTCTAATCCTGCCATGAACTGAAACATGTCCTCTATACAGTAAATCTATTCTGAGCAGCGCCGCTCCACCAGGCGATGCCGCAGCTCTGAGCAGCAGTTGAATAAAAAGCCGTCCTCTCAGCGGGAACAGTTGACCTGCACAGAAACATTAACATTAACGTCTCCTGCAGTGAAACACACAGCTCGCTCTAATGCAGCTGCACATCCACAGACCTTAAGTGCACCTTGAAAGCAAAGGTAAAGTGCAATAAAACTTTAATGTTGACTTACCTCATTGATGATAATCCAGCACGAAGGGAAAAATTTGTCTGGAGGTTAAAAAAGAAAGTTAACTTAAAACCATCTGAACATGTACAAGAATGGACCTTTCTTTTTTTCTCTTTCAAAGATCACTAAAGCTGCAGTTTGTCAAATCTTACATACGTAATATATATGTGTATGGCCTTTGGTTAAGGGGCTTGTTCAGGCGAGTTTGATCCACTTTGCAATGGAATATTTTTAAAGGGTTATTCTCTTTTTTTACACATCAATTTTAGAGTGAACATCTTATTCCTGTACAGTCATGTTTGTGCTCGAAAAACACACCAGAAACACATGATTCTTCTGGACTGCAGGAGGTGATCATATTTGAGGTGAATGATCAATTTCCTGTCACCTCTGATCTGTTCCATGATGTTCTCACCACCGCCGGCAGGCAGAGAAACATTCAATAACACGTTGAGAAACACGTTGAGAAACACGTTGAGAAACGGTCCACAGAGACTCGGGCATAATTGGAGGTGAGTGTTCGGATCTGAAGTTGTTCATGTTTTTAATATCCAGAGTCAGCCTGCTGTGAAATGAGCGAGAGAGAGAGAGAGAGCGAGAGAGAGAGATAACGGTGCAACACAAAAGACATTTATGAACTGTAAATTAAAAGAACATACTGATGACACGCACGCAGGCTTGAGCTAATTATCGCTCCTTTTCTTTCATAACAATCATTCATTGAAAGGTTAACTTAAGCTAACTCAAACATAAACAATCAAATAACAAGATTTAAAGCAGGCTCCGGTCCATTGTCGATCCTCGGATACAGAAGGAGCCGTACAAAGAACATAGGACCATGTGTTCTGTGAACCAGGAGAAAACCTATACGACGGTGTCCCTTGGGAGGGTCATGTGGGGGGTACTGAGGCAGCATGGAGTACCGATCCATCAAGTCTCTGCATGATCGAAGTCAGAGCTGCACAAATACTAATAATGGTGGTCTCCGTTAGGGCTGTCCTGGTTTCTGGTTTGGGGACCTCAGAGTTGCATTCTTTGATTTTTGCAGATGATGTGGTGCTGTTGGTTTCTTCAGGTTGGGACCTCCAGCAGGCATTGGGTGTGGGGGGGAGTTTGCAGTGGTCGGGATGGAGGCCAGCGCCTCCAAATCTCACACCTTGGTTCTCAGCTGGAAAATGGAGGATTACTCCGGGAAGTGAGTCTCTGCCTCAAGTTGAAGGCGTTCAATTATCTCTTTTTCAGAGTGAGGGTAAAATGGAGCGTGAAATTGACAGACGGGTGGGTGCAGCGTCAGCAGTAATGCTGGCATAGTACCGTCATGGTAAACTGGGAGCTGAGCCTGAAGGCAAAGCTTTCCATTCAGCATCAATCCACGTTTCAACGCTCACCATATTATGCTCATGAGCTTTAGGAAGAGACTGAAAGAATGAGATTGCAGATGCAAACGGCTGAAATGAGGGTGGCTGGGCTCAGCCTTCCTTAGAGATAGGGTGAGGAGCTCAGACACCAAAGGGAGCTCAGAGGGGCCGCTGGTCCTTCACATCAAGAGGAGCAGGTTGAGGTCGCTCCAGCGTCTGATTAAGATCCTCCTTCCTTTAGAGGTTTGCCAGGCCTGCTGACTGAGAAGAGACCCCAGAGTAAACCCAGAACTCGCTGGAGGGTTCTTATATCCCACCTGGCCTGGGACCGCTTCAGAATCCCCCAGGAAGAGCTGGAAAATGTTGCCGGGGAGAGGATCATCATAAGTCTGCTGCTGACACAACCCGGCCCTGGATAAGAGGACGAGAATTGAAAACTGACAAAAACAAAGGTCCCATGAAACAGCTTTGAAATATTTGTTACAGATAACCAATGTTGCCTGTCCAGTTACATTTCTTTATCTTTCCAACAACCTAAAAGTCAGCCTGCGATTTACTCATATTTACTTTTCTCCGATAACTTTGTCAGGTTCGGTCTCCTCCATCTCCAGGAATCAAAGAGGCTGCACTCTTCCCTGTTAAATGTCAGTGTCATTAAAATGGTTGTGAAGTTGTCTTTAAGCTGCACAATGCTGCTTTAAAAGGAAACTAATGAGGATTTGAGCTTTATCTAACAAAGTGATGTGCTGTGTTTTAAGTAAAAACCTGTACTTTGAAATGCTAATGCTGTAGCTGATTAGCTGCTCGTTATGTTGCTGTGTTGAATAAATAAGGCAGATTTCTCCCTCAGAGTTTCATTCAGGTTTGAGGTGAGTAAAATGTTTCTGCATGCTGAAGGTTAAACTCTCCTGTCATGTCTCTGTAAAATAAATTCAGTTAAACAGGTTTGGATTAAAAGAGGCAGAAGAAAGAGGAATCCAGGAGTTTAAAGTAATAGCTTTCACACTCACAGAAAACTCCAGGAGGAGTCTGTATGTTTGACACAAACAGACAAATGTTTCACTCGGACTTCAACCGGAGTTTCTTCTGCCAGACCCCTAGTATTTTTTCTGCAGCAAGTCTGAGTAAGCTGATGTGAGAATTCAGCAGGATATTCTCCGGAGAATTCACCTCGAGCCAATGGGAGTGGGGAGTGACGTTTATATACTGTGTTTGCTGCACGATGCATAGATTGTATTCATGCGACCACTGACTACAATTATCCGGCGCAGTCCTGCTGAAATATGTGAGAATGGCTTTAAAGAGATTTTTACGATGGGTAAAATGTCTCAGAATGAAAAACATTCACAAACCAGTTTATCATGTTTTTTTTTCTTCAGTTTGGCTGTTTGATAAAATGCTGTACTTCAGGGTCAATAAAGACCCCCACAGTCCTACCTGTCTCATCCTCACCTGTTCCCTGTTTCCTTATTGGCTTTGCCCATTGATCCTCACGTCTCTGCGCTGTCACCCTCCGTGTAGTTATCACCTGTCAGATATCTATCTTTCTATCTTTATCTATCTGAGTGAAGATAGGACCTGAAAGATGGTGAACTGTGCCTGCAGGGCGAAGACACAGGAACTTCTGGTGGAGGCCCGTAGCGGACCTGACGTGCAAAGAGACAATAAGGAAACCTTGTCACAGTAAAAAAAAAAAAAACATAAAAGAAATGAAACCTGGGAAGACATTATTTATAATTTACTAAAACAAAATAAGCAATCTGAAGAAGTCATTGTGGGAATTATAATTTTTTTGTTTACATTTCATAGACTAATAGATGATTGGATCACCTGTGGAAAATAGTTCCATCTAAATGAAAATAACCTTTATTCATTCATTTATATTCAGCAAACCACCAATAATCCAGTGAGAAATGAAAACGCGGTCTTAGAGACGGAGTAGCAAAGTAAGAGACCATCTGTTTACATGAAAACTTAACTTTGTAGGCTTACAGCTCACTGCATGATTAAATAATAACTCCAAACAGCTGCTGATGAGGAACAACAAAACATTAGGGGTGAACCAAAACCATAAACTATTACAGAAACAGCTGTGAGAGGAGGGGGGGGGGGGGGAGGGGGGCAACTGCTGAAGACGTTTTTCTATACCACCATGGTCGTCAAACATCTGCACAGTCCCTGAGAGTCAGAGTTTAGGCAGACAGATGTTTCAGTACGAGCGCTTCTGCAGAAACGCAGAGAAAAAGGCGAGGAAGACAGAAAGCTGTCAGCAAAAGAAAAAAATCAAAAGGAAAAAAGAAAAGAAAAGAAATTATTCGATCAGAACTCAGAAAACCAAAGGGACCATTAGGGCTGAAGTCAGTGTCCATGTCAGGATGCAAAAAGTGATTTTTATCAATTTACACAGATGCATTGAACAGTAACAAGGTTGTTTTGGAAATGTAACAAGTTGAAGTTTAAAATATTTGTGTTAAAATGTAGGGGGGGCGGGGGGGAGTCAAAACGGATCCTACTTAAAGCTCCTGTGAAGGACCTTCACCTTGTGTCAATTTTGGCGCCCCCCTGTGGACAAAGTCTGTTCGATTCTGGCTGCAAAAAACCCGGAAGTCAAATACACACCCCAACCAAAAAAGCCGTTCTATACAGCAGAAATCAACACGTTTACAGCCTGGTACAAAAAAACGATTGTGGTCTGATTAGTAATTGTTTTCATCCACACAAACTGTACAGGGGGGGGGGTGCATTTTTTTAAAATAACTTATACATTTAGATTTTATGAAGGATATGAATTATGCATAGTAATGTGCATTGCTGACCTGACAGACGCTGCAGCTGTTTGTCAGGAGGCTTAAAACCCGCCTCAGCTTCTCCTCTTTGAAAGACTGAAAGTTGGGTTGATACAGCATTACCAGCTTGACGATGGCCCTCGACGGACTTCCAAAGAACGTCGCAATAACCAATGGTCGACGTCACTCAGGATTAGTCCTCAATTATTTACAATCTACGGTATAACTCTTATCCTTAAAAAAATCCAAAACATTTTTTTTACCAGGCTGTACAAAATAAACGTTTTAACATAGGACTTAATTGGGATTGACTCACTTTTGCAGCCAGCCTCAAGTGGACACATGAGGAACTGCAGTATTTTACACTTCAGCGTTGGCTTCATTTTTCAACACTGGAGGTAACCGCTTGCAGGTTCCCCATCTCAGGTGTTAATTTGAAGACAGTCCGTGTTAAAACAAATCACCTGACGTGTGCTTTGTTCCCCCTCAGCGTCGGCTGGCAGGCATCCTGTCTCAGAGCATCATGTATAAGTTGCACTCTTGTGATGACTCTGCTCTCCATCAGACCTCGGGCTCCAGACGAAGCTCTCCATCAGCTGCGGTTAGCTCCTCTGATGTCAAAATAAAGTATAACCAGCGCCGTCCTGCAGGCTCCACGGGGAGAACAGTGTCAACATTTATCAGCTGTTAGACCTCCTCTGTCCAAACACACTCAACTCTACCAGTGTCAAGAGGACCACAGGTCAGCAGACCGCCTCATTTACATAATTAATACAGTCCGGTTGTTATTACAACAGAGGGAGCTCCAGCAAAACCCTGAAGGCTCATATTTAAAGGAACAGTTATCTGCCAAACAACATGCTGCTGTGTCATCAGTGTTTGAATCGTCACTGTGAGAGTTATAAGCCTGGAGGAATGTGCAACAAAAGTCACTAAAAAAACTACTTTTTACCGCAAACACATCATAATTCACATCATCACATTACTGCTGATGTTCAGAATAACATCACAGCAGCATGTGTGATATCTCACTGCATATGGCTCCACACGTGCAGCTCTCTGCAGCTCAGTAAACACCTGATGAGGTCCATGTTTGCTGCAGAAAGCTGCAGGTCTGTGTAGCTCTGCGCTTCATTACAGTTTGTTTGTGAGTTTAATGACAGTCAGCCTCCTCTCCGCAGAGCTCACATTACCTTCATGTTCCTGCAGATACATCAAAGAGCGACAGCAAAGTAAGGTTATTATATGAGACTTTTTATTCATGTCAGACAGGTGAGAGGAGATGCTTTCATACAGCAAGCAGCTACGTTCAAGATCAAAGAGGATCAGAACAAAGCTGCAAATAAAATACAAGGCTGGAAGTAAAGGAGTGCAGGAGAGATGTGTGCGTGCATCACATTCTTTAGAAAAGTTACAATCTTCTTTGTGACACGGAAACTTGAATCCTAAGAATATCTTACAGGGAGAACTTTTCTTTTCGCTCTTGCTTTGGTCTTTACAAACTCCGGAGAGAAAGACAGTTTCCTCCACCTGAGTGTCTCGGTCTCTGCTGTCTGAAAATGAGAAACATCAGGAGTAATGGTTACTCAACAGTCAAGCGGACCTTAAACCAAGCGACATTTCGAGCGGTTTCAAATTCAAGGACAAATTTCCAAAGTGGGAATAGAATCCTGAGCGTTTCATTGAGTTGGAGCGCTGCTGTGATCTCAGTCGTTTGGTGTCAGGTGGTCATAAAACTCAATCTGAGCTGTCTTTCTCTCGTCTTGTCATTACGATAAAGTCAAACATGTTTTATAATATGGTCTTTAGTCTTGTCATTATGCAAATTGTGTTCTTCAATGACCTGAACGTTCACAACAACCAGTCTAGCCAGCACCAAACAGGAAGCTGCAAACTAGTAAACATGAGGCGTGTGGTTCTCCTGGGCTGTGGAAAAGGAAGAGAAATTGATGGACAAAAGGGGGACAGAAATTTCTGCGGCCCCCTCGAGATCCAGAGAGAAATGATTCAGTTCATTTTTCTGGCGACAAGCTGGGATCTCGAGGGCCGCAGCAATTCCTGTCTCCTTTTCTCCCTCTTCACTCTATCGTGATACAAATGGGACAAACATGTCAAACAGGTATTCTCTCTTCACAGCTCCACCAGTTTCTCCTCCTTTACCACAGCCCAGGAGATCCGCACGTTCCTTCCCTTCCTGTTTTGTGATTGCGACACTGCTCATATTGTTTTCTGCTCAAAGGTTGTAGGCTAGAAGTGTTCCCCACATGCATGATGGGAAATATGATATTATCCCCAGTCTTTGCAAAATCATAATGTGTGACTAAAAACTCTGAGTTGCTGACACCTTGTCTTTAGATGTGACATTAGTCTTTTAAAGTCTTTTGAGGATTTTTTAAAGCCCTATAGTGTATGGAAGGCTTTAGTCTGCTGTTCTGGATTCATATGAACTGTGATTCAAAGCATTAAAGGGTTTGCAGGAAGTGTTTCATTCATACATCCCCACTACATGATCTGCTTCAGAGAGAGGAGAGAAAAACAAAATCATTCAGGGAAATGTTATCATCCAATAAAATTAGACTTTAGACTTTCAGATAAGACAAGCTGTGATTTCGGAGACTTCTGAAAATCAACCCGTCGATCTGTGAAATAATAATCCGCAGCAGAACAAACAAAACCTTCTTGAAAGTAGCATGAGGAAAATCCATTTTCAAAAGCACAACAACACTCAGTTATTGAACCACAGTCTCATTTCTGCAGCTTCTGTTTTCTTATCTGTAATATTTCCCTCTTTACGTTTCCTCTCATTAAACATTCAGTAGGATCATTTATTCATTATCTGCACATTTCATCCTAGAATCCATTACTGCAGTTTAACGTTACAAAAACTGGAAAACCAAACATCTGCAAACCTTTCTTTATCATAATTATTTTTAATACGATTTATTCTTGGGCATTGCATGTCCCCATTCAGAGACACGTTAATGGACAGAGTCAGAAATCGGAGCAAGAGGGAGAAAGAGAGAGAGAGAGAGAGAGAGAGAGAGAGAGAGAGAGAGAGAGAGAGAGAGAGAGAGAGAGAGTGGGGAGCGACCGGGTAGGAATGGGAAAGGAGTAGGGAGTCAAAACCGGGCCGCCCACTTGGAGGACCACAGCCTCTAAAGGCGCCCAATCAGAATATATCAAACCATCTCCGGTGCTTTTATCACACCATTTAAAAGGGTTTATACCTTTCATATGTTAAGAGAATGAGAAGAATCTGAATCTGGAAAAGAAAGAACAGACTCAGTTTGTGCTAATGTTTGAGGTCCTGTGAAAAAAGCAGCGTTTTGTGGAATAATTGACAAGATCATCCTTTTTTGAATTTCTGACAGGCGTCAAGGACCGATAAAAAGCTCCTCTGTCGGTGTGAAATGGAAACTTTCCCTTTACGTTTTTACATTAGATGACAGATTTGATCAGTTCCAGTGAGTTCCTTCCGTATTCAATACATCTGGACATTTCAGACTAAAATGAAAAAAAGAAAAAACAGGAAGATTTAATCAACATTTTGCGGAAAGACAAAGCAAAAGAGTATACACGTTTTTCTCCCTATTCCCATGTGATCTTCAAGTTCTCCTGTGATCTTGTGAACCAGTGAGTACAGCTGATCATAGAAACAGACCATGGCGCTGATTGAAAATCATCACATCGACTGAGTCACAGAGACTGATGAGCTGCACTCTGATTTGAGCAGAGGATTAAAGATCAAAACTCGATGTTTAGATGAAGTAGTTCATCTACAGTAAAGTGTTGTTGTGTAAGTAAAGTTGCAGAGATGTACAGTAAAAATGAAGTGGTTTGTAAAGCAGCTGTTCTCTCTGCATCCCTCCATGTGTTCGCAGTCTGAAGTGATGAAGGCCAGAGGAGGACAGGTGGGACAGCAGCTGGACCCAGCAGGTACACAGACATCACCAAACGATCCAGATGGAGGCCCCCTGATCTCTGAAAAACAAGAAGAGGATGGTGATGATGGATGATCAGATTAATACGAGAACATCAAACCTCATCCTGTCTGTTTTGGACTCTGCGAACCAGAATGAAAAGCTTAAACTCAGCGTGGCAGAACACGCTGCTGTCTTCATCAAACTCTGAGCAGACCTTCGCAGCAGGAGGATGCTTTTGTCTGAATGAACTCATTCTGTATTCTCCTTCTTTAAATAATGGATCGGCTGCACCTCAGAGCACAAAGGAGTGTTCACAGGCTCACGCTCTGCAGGTGTAAAACTGACTGCTCAGATTAAACAGAACCCTCATTCAGCTGTATTTCTTATGATTATTAAGAGATAGGGCTGCACGGTGCTGCAGTGGTTAGCGCTGTTCCCTCACAGCGAGGAGGTTCCTGGTTTGAATCACCGTCGGACAGTTCTCCTCCCTGTGTGGAGTCTGCATGTTCTCCCTGTGCATGCATGGGTTCTCTCCGGGTATTCCGGCTTCCTCCCACAGTCCAAAGTCTTGCTGGTGAAGTTAACTGGTGACTCTAAATTGTCCGTAGGTGTGAATGTGAGTGTGGCTGGTTTTCCATCTCTATATGTCAGCTCTGTGATTGACTGGCGCCCAATGACAGCTGGGGTTGGCTCCAGCCCCTCGCAACCCTGAACGGGGAAAAGTGCTAAAGATAATGGCTGGATGGATGGATTAAGAGACTGGAACTTCTTTGGGTTCTAGAAAATGCACCCAGCAGAGAGCGACGTCCCATGAACTGAGACACAAAGAGCGAGTCCTGCAGTGTCACTGCATCAGAGCAGTGACTGTTTATAAAGGTAGATCAGAGCAGCAGACCAGACTAGCATGAGTCAGCAGTATTTTTTTTAAGTTTGTCACCAAAGAGTTCAGGAAACATATGCCTGTAAGTGCGAGTGCATATAGTTGTGTTTGTTGAGTATGTTCAGTAAAATAGATAATTTCCTAAAGTGAGGTGCCAGACCAATTTCCAGATTTGGTCCACCCCTGGACTTGAACCAGTGACCCTCTGGTTCCAGACCCAAGTCCCTGAAGAGCTACTGCCACCCCCTGGTCCATCTGAGAGAAAGTGTTATATAAGTTATATCTGTATAGAGCCAATTCAGAACATATGTTATCTGCAGACACTTGAAAACAGCAGGTGTAGAGCGTACTCTTATTTTGAAAGAGATTTACAAGTGATTCATCATATTAAAAACTCTCTCTCTCTTTCTCATCACAAATATTTTTGAGTTTCTTTGTCATCAAACCGATGACGATGTTTAATGAAGTTGCATATTCCTGGCAAAGATGAAAAATGAGCCCAAAGCCTTACCGAACAGCTCAGTAGAAATATGAAGACAGTAAAAAGTCACATTTCTTTGAGTTATTCATATTGAACCATTCAAGTCGTGAAATGACTAACACTGGAGCTCAGCTGGTGTCACATTAGCGCCATTTGTCTTCATTAAACCTTTAATATGAAATCCTCTCTGTGGGTTTCTGTCGTCCTCTCTCTCAAACGCTCAGATTTGTCTTTTATTCAACTGTTTGATTTTTCTGTGATTCTCTATTCGAGGTGACAGAGAGGCTTTAGAAGAAGAGCGGGATGATGAGAAAGAGGGAGACTTAAGAAGAGAGAAGGATGAAAGGAAGGAAGGAAGAGAAAGAACAAGGAAAGAAAACATGTTGATCATTCACACCACAATATAACCAAGAGTAGAAGAAAAACAGCTGAAGGATCGGCCTTTCTCAGATGTAAAGGACTCAAACTAAAGCCTTTTTATTAGACTCTGTACCTGCATTTGTTTTGTTTTTTAGCTAAGGATGCTTTCACACCTGAATATTTTTGAGAAGTTGCTCTGAATCATGGGACGTTTCCTCCCAGCTTGTGCGGACATAAGTGAACAAAGCAATCACACTCTGATGAGAAACAAAGCATGCGGGCTGAGATCTCCTGGACGAGGTGTTCTCTGCTCACCTCTTATTGAACCCAGGAGCTGTTTGCTTGCAGTGAGAACGCAATCAAGCTAGCAACTGCAACAACTGACCCTCAATTTCCACATGCTCTGTGCGCGCCGTGGTCCGTCAGCGCCACGGTCTTGCTCCATCGAACGACGCGTGGCCTCCTGCACTAGATACGTTTCTGGAACGTGAGCGCAGCAGAGCACCGCCATGATCAGCTGTACACACATCACGGGAGAACTACGAGATCACGCTGGAATAAAGAGAAAAACTTTTTGACTTTTTGACTTTCTGAGTTTGATTTGTTTTTCATTCAGTGATGTGATGTTGATAAAGTGAGAAAATTGTTCTTGTATTGTGTTTTATTTTGAAATTGACCAGACACTCTGTGCGTTTCCTTGTCTGACTTCCTGTCCAGGTTGTTGTATTCTGTCCAGCTTGACGCGTGCCTGTCTTAAATCTGTTCCTTAGCACTCCTGTCTCCTCCTCACTAGATCCTTAGATGTACGCTGCTTCGGACAAAAGTGTCTGCTAAACGATATTTAACATGGTAACACATTGAACCGTAAAACCAGCAGAGTATTGAAAGCCTCCCTCGTTTATCTGCTGATTCACACATTTGTTAACTTCAGTACTGAGTGGCATCGAACATTTGACAAATGTGCTTATTACCCAAATGTGGATGAGGTATTTGATCTCCTCACTTGTCTTGGAGGCGTCCCACAATGCAAAGTGTGACTAGTACGAATGACATATTTTTACCTACACAGTGAGGAAAGGAGGCTGTGATGTTATAGTTCACACACAGTCTGGC
Source organism: Labrus mixtus (assembly GCF_963584025.1). NCBI lineage: Eukaryota > Metazoa > Chordata > Actinopteri > Labriformes > Labridae > Labrus > Labrus mixtus. Next base: position 9,270,451 of record NC_083624.1, read on the forward strand.
ATTGGTGTGTGCTTTTCCAACAACACTATTTCAGTGTGAAGCCAAAAAGACCAGAGGGGAAAATTCAACAATTAATAATTTCATCACCTGAATCGAAATAGAGCAAACGAGCTACAGGTGTGAAAACATCCTAACACTTATTTTACTTTTATCCAAGGTGCTAAGAGATTTTTTCAGGTGTCATGATGCAGAGTTAAAAAATAATACAAAGCTTCACTGTCATTATACTGAAGTGCAACACATCATTACCATGGAATTACGATATTTTTTACTATTTCGACCAAAAAAAATCCTCACACAGAGCCTGAGCACTCAGTGATCAGTCTGCAGTGTATAACTGTGTGCAGTATGAACTGCAGTTGTATCTGCAGAGGAGCTGGGAGCAGTGCTGCTGATCAATGGAGAAAACCCTCGTCTGTGATCGATGAAGAAGCTCTGACCCGTTCGGTTACTAAGACCACTCAATGTTTAATTACTCATAGATCTTCTCGTTAATAAATACATTCTGCTCTCTACACAGACACACCTCCAGCACACTTATTTATTTTACACTCCGTCATCTCGACTAGAAAAATGTCTCAAGCTGCTATGCAGACACTTATACTTACTTAGACCACAGGGGACTGTTTGAAAAGGGGGATAATATGTCCTCTTTTAAAGTAATGTCTGACACCCTCTCACATCTAAAGACAATTTGTCAACAACTCAGGGTTTTTAGTCCCAGACTACGGTTTTGCAAAGACTGGGGATATCATATTTCCCATCATGCACCTTGTGGACATTTCTAACCAACAGCCTTTGAGCAGAAAACTGAACAGGAGGAGAAGCTGGTGGAGTTTTGAAGAGAGCAAGAATGCCATTCTCCATGTTGAGAGTTATTGTTCTAGTAGATCCATTTTACACATTGTTGCTGAAATGCATGAACCATTCATTACAATACATATTTATCTCCATGCATTTTTAGGAGCGTCAAAAGCCGTCTGATTACTTTATTGGAGAAAATATGAAATTGAAATGATGTGCATAAAAGGGATGGGTGTTTCAAATCAGCATCCGCTAAAAACACACTGATATTTGGATTGGATGTTTGTTTTCAGTTTGTCTGTGTATATTGTATCTGCCCCTATATAATAAACCATAAACACACATATATATAATACAGTTTGAAGTTCCCCTGCCTCTCTTCATGTTGCAGACTGTGTTGACCTCACAGAGGTGTTTATCTCCTGTTGGAGTCGTTCTCTGTGACAGGCGGTGAACAGAGTAAATAATAGATTTCCTGCTCTGATGTTTGCTGGAGAACAGCTGATGCAGAAAATCAGGGTGAAGAAGCTCTCTCTGTCCCACAGGAGAGTTTGACTGTCTGAACCTCCGAGATGCACATTGTCTTTTATACCAACATTGATAAGCTGCTTGTGTCTACAGCGATAGTCTCACTTGAGTTGATGATCATGGGACGCATCAGGTCACATCTCCAGGATAGTTAAGTTACTTTTTTATCACCTTCACGTTTCATTTCTTTTGTTTCCAGTTTTGTTTGGATACTTACCCCGTGTCTCCTTTTAGATCCAGGACTTGTAGTTCTGGCAATCCTCCGTTCGAAAAGCCCTTTGTGTTCTGGAAGGTTGCTAACTAACAGAGCCCAAACTGGAGGAGACTGTAATGTACCGAAACGTAGAACTGAATTTAATGAAAAAGTGACGTCTATTAGAGGCACACATTCCTGGAACAAAATACCATCACATATCAGGGATTGTGATAACTACTTAACTTTTAAAATAAAACTCAAACATTGGTTAAAAAACAAATCAGTCATGTACTCATATGTAATATCTGTCCTCCCCTTCTGGTGCACGTTCCCCAGGACTTCTGGCTCATCCTGCGATTTTAATTAACTAACTACATGTGGGTCTGCTATTTCTTATGCAGCGACTGTGTCCAATTTGTTTGTGACTGTGTCTAATTTGTTTGTAAAATTGTCTATGAGTTTTTTGTGTGTGTTGTTCTGTTCAAACTGTCCTGTAATTGTACATTTGTTTCATGTACTTTGTTGTTAGTACCTACCTTAGGACTACGGAAGATATTTAGCTTTTGTGCTAATTATGCCATATTTACATGGATACTATTTGTTGATATGTTGATTAATTTGCACTGTCCTAATTAAATAAATAAATGAAATGAACTGAGTGAAACGACCAAGAAGTGTTTTAGGGTGATTTCACACTAGGGACCCAGACCTGGATCCGAGTGTGAACACAAATGTACCGTACTCAGGGACTGTTCCCGAGTCAGCTTGAAAAGGTAGTATCGGTCACGATTCATGTGTTCTCGAGTACGGCCCAGGGGGGAGATGTGAACGCGTCCATGCTCCAGGCGCTTGGACTCCATGGGGTGGTCGATGTGTTTGGAGAATGACAAGTCTGAGCGTCGACAGAATAAATTCCCCCAATAGAGTCCAGACCCTGGTGGTGCTGAAGCTGATGACTTGTTGAGACCGGATGGGTGAAGATTTGATGGATGATGAATCTGTGAAGATGTGTGGCGATGGGGCGGTGGAGGGGCGTATGGAACATCAGCATGAAGGAACTAAAGGCAGAGAAAGAAATATATTTAAAAGAGGAGCAGAACGATGATAGGCTGAAAATGATGGAGGAACACCATGCCTTGTTAGATGAGTATACCGCTGGCGAGACAGCTGATTACCCAATGACAGCTCGAGAATGACTTGAGTGAGTGTGCAAAAAGGAAGGCCCGATCGTGAAGGCAATTAAATAATCTTCCTGACTGAACTCACGCTAGAGCTTCATTAAATCAAAATATTCTTTTAATTAAAATACATGAGTTTTAAACTCTGCAGGGACGGTTTGTTTATTAGCATCACAGCTCTGAAACGCACCACCAGGGACAACCTTTCTACTAAAACATTTTACCAACAGAGAGTATATCCCGTCCTCCTCCTGGTGTTTTAATTATTTTCTTTTATTAAATCTGGTCCATGACTTTCAGACAGATGTTTGTTCATCTGGAGGGGTTTCTTCAGTGGGTTGTCAGCTGTTCAGCAGGAATAAAAATGAGACAAAGATTCGGGTTAAAGCTCTCTGTGCTGCTTTCAAACAGAGCTGAACTGATTCACTGACTGAACCATTTATCCAATTAAAGTCATTACACGGTTGATTAACAAAGCGCAGGAGGAGTGGGAGCTTAATGAGAAATGTTTCACTTAGGAAGGAGAAAAAGGATTCACTGTAGAAACTCTGTGAACATGAACACAAAGACGCTTTAATGGCGTCGTGTTGAATCCATTCGAGGAAACTTAAAAGAGTCACTTTGTTCCTTTAAAGAAAACCGTCACAGAGTTTACCTCCAACTCTCCTCCTCCTCCTCGTCGCTCTGCAAGGAGGGCTTTGGATGTCAAATCCCAGAGGAAAGAGAGACAAGTTTTTTCCTCCTCAAACCTCAGTGAGAAGAGTTAAAGAGAATCAAAAGCAGCAGTCCTTTTATGGTGGGATTTGTAGTTTAATATTTGTTCAAACAGAGAATCAAAGTTTGCAGATTCTGCACACAGTGACCCTGGAGAAGATCAGTGTGTAAAGCTCTGTGATGACGCTGCACAAACACCAACACACACAGGACAGAAGGAGAGAAAAACAACATCAAGGACTTCTATATAAATATTGACTTTTTGTGATTCAGATCAGCAGTCTAAGGCATAAAAGAAGCAGTTTATGTGTTGGATTTGACCTCCAGACAACACCACCACCACCACCACGGGGGGAAGAAAACCATGATGGAGAAAAACATCACAAACTCCCTCTCAGTGTCTGACTGATCGGCTCAGCTCAGGGTGTTCAGCCGCCCGGCATGGGAGATCTGAGATCAATAAGAGACCACCAGCCTGTACACTACATCTTCTTACTCACACTGTAAGAATCAATGTGTCAGCCTGCGAGGCGTTTAAAGGCAGCGAGGCAGCAGAGAAACTCAGAGACCACAGGACGGTCAGATTCATCAAGGTGGTGTTGTATTTCTAAAAAACTTAAAACTCATCCTTATAAACACACAGCAGAGAAATACGACTCATTAGGATGTTTCAGACTGTGTTTAACTTAACTCAGTTGTCATAACGTCTTTGTGCATTCTTATTGATCCCGTGATGGCGTTACATTGACATTGAGATTGAAGGCGTAAAGTCACAGAGGCATAAACATCCTGCCATGAAACGGCAGTCTGAATAGAGCTACTGTCTGTCATTTAAGTGTTAAAAAAAGTTGACAAGGAGACCTTTAAAATGTAAAAAACATTCTTTATTAATATATTTCCACCCCAGTGTGTGTGTGTGTGTGTGTGTGTGTGTGTGTGTGTGTGTGTGTGTGTGTGTGTGTGTGTGTGTGTGTGTGTGTGTGTGTGTGTGTGTGTGTGCGCGCGTGTGTCTCTTAGTGGATGGGGAATGTGCAGACTCTGAGTTTGTGTCCTGAAACTCGAAGTCATGGCGGTCAGTGATCTGCTCGCTCCCCGCTGATTTACATCTCACTGATTAGTGCGGCGTCTGTTTCTGCTTCTACAAGGTCAGAGTCTCACAGCAGCAAGGCATGCTGGGAGAAGCAAACACCGTGCTGTAATTGATTTGAACGGTGGAGGCTCAGAGGAGCGGCTCAGCTAATACCAAAACTCACATTTTTATTTTAGACTCTGCTGTGGCTGCACAGCTGTGTGCCGACAGATAAACCTGCAAGAAGATTCACAAACTGTGAAATTTCATTTTCATCTTTTATCCTCCTCTCTCCAGGTGAAATGTTTAACAACAGAATCCATCTCTTTTGTTGAAATGATTTCTTGTTTGGGTTTGTTGTTGAATAATTAAAAAAGCTCTTCTTGCCATTCAACCAATCATTATATGTTTGGCTCCAATTCATAACAAGTGTTATCTCGGGACATTTTACAAGAGCACTTTGCATACAAGTTCAGAAAATAAAGTATTTTCTATTCAATTCATTATCTGCGTCCTTTTTTGATTTATTTTTTACTTTAAAGATTTAAAGGTCACATATTCTCCTCCTCTTCAACCAGTTTAAATAAGTCGCAGAGCTCCCCAAAACATGTCTGTAAAGTTTCTTGTTCTAAATCCACTCTGATCCTGTATTTGATCATGTTTATAAACCCCTCTATTTCAGCCCTGCTCAGAACAGGCTGTTTCTGTGTCTGTACCTTTAAATGTAAATGAGCTGTGTCTGACCACGCCCCCTCTCTGGAAGGGCTTGGGTGTCTCGGGCTTTCTCGCTCCATGTTCTATTGTTTACGGTGAGAAGGCAGACTCAGAGGGCAGAACAAACACCTAGCTGTGGGAGTGTCACCCACCTGGGGGAGGGGTTACTGCCCTTTGTGATGTCATGAAGGGAAAATCTCCAAACGGCCTGTTTGAGCACACATTTACTGAAAAGTGGAGCAGGAAAAAGACGCAGAGGATGGACTTTTCTCATTATTGGGGGGTTTGTAGACAGACTAGAGACACATATTAGAGTTAGGGAAACATGATAAAGTGTATTTTGCATAAAATGTGACCTTCAGCATCCTGTAAATTTGCTTTCTCCTGAAGATACTGTCTTTCTGCCTGTTTTCTGTCCGTTTGTCCTGAAGATGCTGAGTTTCTGCTTGTTTTCTGTCTGACTGTTGCTCCGTCCTGCCATCCGTCTGTCCTCAGGCTGCACAGATGTCTCAGAGAGCTGCAGGTCCTTCTGCTCCCTCTGATAACATTCCTCCTTCATTGTTTCTGATGTTTTATGTGTTTTTACTCTGCTCTTTAATCTTTTTCTGTGTGTTTTTATTTATCGGTCCCTGTCAGACGCAGCGCTCAAAATTAATTTGGCTTCCAGTTTACTGCTCCAAGACACTCGGCTTCTTCTTCTCCTCTTCTTCTGTGGATTCGGGGCAGATTAAAGACACTTCTGGGATTGTGATGAAAGCAGCCTGTGATGATTCCCCCGAGGACCAGAGAGAGTTAGGGTTTGTGTGAAATCTGAATGTGTGCAGATTCTCCTCGGCCCCTCCCGACCGTCGACCCTCCTGCTGCTCTGAGTCAAACAGAAATGTGCTCTCTGAAGATGATCTCATCCAGACTGAAGTTCTCTAACACAAAGAGACCTTCAGGGAGGACAGACCCCCACCCTGGTCCTTTCTTGAACAACTGGGATGTTATTTTTTTTTCTCATGCATTGATGCATCACTGCTGAAAAATGGATCTGAGTAATTTCAGCTTTTTTTGTCTTTAAAAAGAAACTCTTAGTACTTCCATACATGCACAAAACTTCCTGAAATCCTCGGAGTGAGCAGCTAAATGAGAGTTTAATGAGCACCGAACACCTCCATGTTTGAGCTGATTGCACATTAATGAGCCTCTCTCTTTATCACACTCACAGGACTCACTATTAATACTGTTTACATTCACGCACACACACACACACACACACACACACACGGACACGCAGATGCTGGCCCTCTATAGAAAGAGGAGTGAAAGCGGGCAGATGTTGCTGAGCAGTAAGTCGTGATTTCACTTTCTTTATCCACAATTTGTTCCCCAGATGACCGTGAGTGATCCGAGCTCAGCAGGAAAAAAAATACACTTTTTTAAGACAAACACACACACACACACACACACACACACACACACACACACACACACACACACACACACACATACACTGAATAAAAATCCCAGCCGCTGAACTAAGAATGTAGTGTTATGGATGTAGAATTTGAAAAAAAAAAAGAATCATAAACTGAGTTGACGTCTTGTAGAAATGACCTGAAATTAAAATGACCCAGATAATAAAGCTCAGTATGAAACAGAACTCAGCAAAATAATTTCCTGCACTTTGATTTAGGACCACTTACTTCATAATATGAACAACATCCCAGAATTATTGAATTCATTATGACAGAGTTGTTCTTGTCATAAGGAAACTTACAATCTCTTGTACAATGACTGGAGCACACATTAAAAATGTTCGCCAACACCTCCTCTCTCTCTCTCTCGCCCTGCAGATTTAAACATGGCTGACGGGTATTTGGACGTTGTTCTGGGAGGTGAGTTCAGCTTTTCTCTCTTCAGGCCTCATTTCTGCTTCTGCAGACGATGAAACGAGTCTGAGAGCAGACACAGTAAAGCACACATCACTGCACACATCTGTCTCTCACACACACACACACACACACCCACACACACACACACACACACACACACACACACACACATTTACATTCTCTCTCTCTCTGCTAAATGTCCTGAAACAAAAGCTTTTAAAAAGACATTTCCAGCAGCCTGTTGGAGCGTTTATGGCTTTCATTTGGCCCTGAACATTCAGAGAGTCGCTGCAGCCCTGAAAACTCCATTTAGCACAAACACTGCGCTCTTTATTTGCCAGTTTTATCTCCAGATTATTTAATACGAGAGACAAACATTTTCTCTCTGCTGTAAATAATGCAACACAAGTGTGTGAGTAGAAGGCTGCCAGAAATCATCAGAAATCACCATAACAGCAGATTTAGTTAGATTTAGTGGAAACTAACGGATGCTCTGACGCTTCTGTGGCCCTGGCAGTCGTCATGATCGGTAACATGATCAGAGACAAACGCTCGTACCGGAAACACATGTGCAAAACGGACAAAGCTTGCAGAAAACTCAGCCCTGCGTGATGCTTCACCTGAGCATGTTGCAGACTGTGGAGTAGATTCATGTGGATTCATCCGTTTCTGCAGATGGTTGGATTTATAAAAAAAAAAAAAAAAAAAAGATGGAGGTCAGTGTTTGAACTGACCCGGGGACAGTGTGATAAAACCTGAGTGTGTCCATGAGTGAAGTCAAAGCGAGGTCGAGTCTTTTCATGAAAAATTGACCGTTCATCTACCGAACAGCGAGGAGGGAATGGGACCCACTCTCCATCACTTTTTCTTTAGTCTCAGGGTAAATAAATCTATGTTGCATGAAATGAAGCAGAGCTCTGGATGTGTTTTTTTTCCATTTGGATTGAAATGGAAAAAAAAAAAAAAAAATCAACTTTCTACAACTGGAAACGCTGAAATATTGATGTATCCGTATTATTTTGATGCTTAGATGTTTTATTCACCGCAGAGGACACAAATCCAACTAAAAGCAAATAAAAGGTATTCCAAGTAAAACAACCTGCATCTCCGAGTTTAGAAAAGACGTTTGAATAAATGAAAAGATTTGACTGCTCAGACGCTTCTATACAGAAGAATGGAAAAACATACCGTCTATATCTGCAGCCCGCTCAACCATTTAACTGAGAGGAAGATGGAAGAAGAATCTGAATTATTCAAGAAGTTCTTCAAGTTTACATGGAAACAAACAAGCTGCGTTTGATTTGAGGATGAGATGTTCTCTCATTTTCACATTTCTTAGTTTATGGTAAAGTCATATGGGATGGAGAGAGTCAAAATGTTTGTAATCAGAAGGCCTGTTTTTATTTTGGGTGTTAGGCGGGGGTGTCTCTGCTGAAAATGTAAAAGGTAAATAGACTTGAGGTGGTATATTTATTTTCTCGTCTTCTGACTGCTCAAAGCGCTTTCACACCGCAGGTCACACCTACACATTCACACACTGATGGTAGAGGCTGCTATGTAAGAAAGAAACTAATCCATTCATACACATTCATACAAAGCAGAGGGAGCAACATGGGGTTAAGTACGGTGGCCGAGAAGTGCAAAGCAAAATTACCAAGTGTGAAACACTTTGAGACATTTTTACATTTGCCGCCAAAACAAACAAAATGACCCCTCACTCAATCACTTCCGGGTCACCTTCTGCATTTGATACTTTCCCTTTCAGCAAAGATTTTGCCACTTATAAATTTGTTTGGGGACTGGTAAAAGTGTTTTTCTACTCGTAAAATTTTCTCAGCGCTTGTAAAAGTGTTTCACATCTTGCAAATTTGTTTTATAAAATGTGAAGAAAAATGCAAAATTAAAATTTGTCCCACATTTTGTAAAAGTGTCTCACACTTTTTAATTTTGCTTTGCACTTCTCAGCCACCGTAGTTAAGTGTCTCGCTTAAGGACACATGGCACATGTGGATGCAGGAGCTGGGGATCGAACCCCGAACCTTCCAGGTTGAGAGACGACCGACTCTACCAACTGAGCCACAGCCGCCCCGGTCCAGTGATGTAAACCTGAGACAAACTTTTCATGTTAACAATTTCACTGGAGGCTGGAAGAAAAAAAACTTCTATGTGATGTTGTCTTGACAGAAATTGCAGCTCGACTTGTTTCCCACAGGGAGCGCCGCCTCCTCTTCATTCTTCTTCAGGTGTTGTCTTTATCAGTGCAGACAAACAGGCCGCTGCACCTCATTTGTTCGGGACAAAGCCGTGTTCTAAACCTAATTAAAGGTGTGGCTGCAAAGCGGAGAAGACATGAATATTTGAATCAGTTTGAGCCTGAATCTTAACGACATGCTAATTTATGGAAGCTGCGGGCTTAATTTAGGACACTGAACAAATTAAGTGGATTCAAGAGATTCCCTGAAGGTATTCCTCTCCCTTCTCTTTTCTTCTTCTTTTTTATTCTAGTGTAAAAATGCAAATATAAAAATGTATTCTAACTCATCCAGTCAGGCAGTTTTATTATTTAAAATATTAGTTTGTTCTTCATAATGTTTCTTAAATATGATTTTCTGGATAGAAGTCTGACTCAGCTGATTTCACATCATGCTTTAACCTTTCATTCTTCTTTAGGACGCCATGTGTTTGCAGGCCAGCATTTACACGTCCATCAGACGATATTGATGTTGTTTTATTACCACGGCAACAAGAATAGAAGTACTTTTTTGATTCTGTCAATCATTAAGATCACAGAGTGTATCGTTCTAAAACACACAGTATGAGAAAAAAGTTACCAAGTATTGTACATTTTGAAAACCTCGGGAGGGGCTATGCTGTGATCCACTTCATGTGGAGAAAGTCAGACCACTGAGGAGTAGCACTTAAATGGTCTGACTAATGGTTCAGAGTTTAGTTTGTTGTTGTTGTTGTTGTTGTTGTTGTTCTGTCAGCTTGTTATCACCCTCCTTATTTCACCCTTTTGGAGGTCAAGCATCATAATCTCTTGCCCAGCGCTCACGATCTAGTCTCTTTAACTAACCAATTATCAAGGGTGAGTAAGGGCGCACTCGCACTTGCAAAGTTGTCCTGTACCGTGCTTAATCACAGTCGCCCCCCTTCCCATTCCCAGCACGGCCTTGAAAGTTATTTTATCATCCTCTGATGTTGTGAATCATTTTCACCCTCACTCTGAAATCACACTTTCCTGAACTTTAGTGATCTCATCGTTGTGCCTATTATTAGAAATTCATTAGAATGACAGTATTTTTACAATAATGTTCAAGGAAGGGGTCAAAGCTGGTTTGAACCGGACTGAGACCTCCACAAGAACAGCATCAACAGCAGAGTTAAAACCAGCAGAAGAAGAAGTTATCAGTCAAATATAAAGTCTGAGGGTAGAGCTCACTGACAGGGAGAACAATACGTTTTTATATGCTGGTTCAGGAGCTGCAGGCTGATGTTTTTTTACAACTCTTTGTCCTGTGTGATGACTTGGTGTGAAGTAGAATCAGCTGATCTACTGATGTCACCTCCTCCTGTCAGCAGGTAAAGACTCTCTCTCGCTCTCTTTCTCTCTCTCTCTCTCTCTCTCCCTCTCTCTCTCTGTGTCTCTGAGGACATTAAATATGTACGCTCTTTAAACGCTGCTGTCAGAACAGACACGCTGTAACACCACACAGCTTGATTCACTCGGGGCCGAGGAGAGAGAGCGAGACTGCCCCCATGTGGACACAAAAGAAACTGCTGAATGCTCTACAATTAGTGATCATGACATTTAGATGTTCCTTTTTCTACATGTATAAAACACATAACATGTTGTCAAAGTTAGGACTAATGCCTTTCATGCACTAGAAGACTTTTACGTTTTTTTTTAAATGATTAAGGTCTGACACCCTCTCACATTTAAAGACAAGGAGTTTTTAGTCACACACTAAGACTTAGCAAAGACTGTGGATCTTGCAGCGTCTCTAACTGCAAGATGACAACTAGATTCCTTTTTTGAGATTATTTCCCATCATGCACCTGGTGGATTTTACAACTAAAACTTTTAAGCAGAAAACTGAAAAGGAGGAGAACCTGGTGGAGTTGTGGAGAAAGCAAGAATACCTCTTTGTGGCCCTCGAGGTCTGAGGAGAAAATGAACCAAATGTTGAATACATGTAGGCTATGTCAGAGCGGGTGTCGCTCAGCTGTAACGTCAGTTTGTCTCAACAGGGAGGTCAGGGGTTCGATCTCCAGCTCCTGCAGCCACATGCCGAAGAGTCCTTGGGCAAGACATTGAACCCCAAGATGCTCCTGCTGCTACTTCAGCAGCATGTGAATGTGTATGAATGGGATTGGCTAATACTGATGGACACTTTACAAAGCAGCCTCAACCATCAGTGTGTGAATGTGTAGGAGTGACCTGCAGTGTAAAAACAAGTGATTTAGTCCATATGGAGTCAAAATGTCAGTAGAAATGCTAAAATTGAAGTTAATGTGCCGGGTTTAAAGGTGCTGAAAATGAAGCCAAAATGTTGAGAAGAAAATGTAACTTTCAGTAAAGTGACATGCAATAAAACATCTCAATATATTCAGACAAAGCAAAGGGCTTTTGTGTTGTTTATGAATGAATCTTGGACATTCTAACTTATTTCTGGACGTGACATCAAAATGTAACAATAAGACTTGTTTTGTCTCATCCTGTGCACTTTTAAGACATGTTCTCTCCACGTTATGACTTTATGCCGTTGCTTGTCGAGGATTTCCTCTGCTCTGCGAATTGATTTCTCTGCTCTCTACTCCTTGACGATCCGCGCTTCTGTGGTTTCATGTAATATCGTCTGACGTCTGAGCTCCTCTGTCCGGCTGCCTGTTATTAGATTCTCTGATGTCTCAGGAGAAACTTGATCCAAATGTTTACAGAAAGATGAACTCCTCCAGTTAGAGTCCAGTAGCTCTGTAGCCTTTCTTTAAGAACAATACTCTCTCTCCAGGTTTAACATCATGGACGGTTGTAACATGGAGTCAGGACAGCTAATATCCCCACTCGTCTACACCCAGTGTGTTCATGCGCTTTAAGGTGAAAGCCTTTCCTTATTTTGATGTTCTATGTACAGATATAAAGACAACAATGGCTTTCTATTCTGCTCCACTAGCATCAGCCGCTCCGTGTACCTGACTGCCTGAGAATATTCACACATGGGCATAGCTGAGAGGGGGGAGGGGGGGGGTCTGACTACCCAGGGCCCCAATAGAGGGAGGGGCCTTTATCGGTCCTGAAATAAATCTTTAGTTTCAGTTTGGATTTCTTTGAGTCAGAACTAGAGGTTCAACTGGATCTTAACTCTTTCTTAGTTTCTAGATGCTTAAAAATGACTCAAAACCAAAATGTGCATTTATTACATAATTTAATTCATTGTGATTGTTGAATTCAAACAGAAAGAGGTTTTAAAGGGTGTAAGGCCCCCGTGTCCGCCGAGCGGTTTTTTGAAGCATAAAAGTGTTGGCTGTGCGCTCAGGAGTGTTTGCATGAAGTGTTTGTGCGCTGAGAAGAAAAGCGCTGCACCAACACCCTGTTTCTATGACAACAGTCTGTTGAGAACGGTCGCTGTATGACCGACACTGCTCCGTTACTTTTTATTGCATGTTTTATACTTGAGATTGTTTTTTTACCCGATCAGACACAGAGCGAGGAGGATGAAGACACGATCCTTAGGCAGTAAAACTACGGGGAATATCATACATTTGGAAAAGAGCCTTTCTGAAAAGCTGAAAGATTTTCATCTTGAGCGCTCAATTTTTTCTCCAGGCGGTTGCTTTCTGCTGCAAACCATCTCTACTTATTGAAAACAATTGAAAAAAACCACTGGCACTCAGAAAGAAACGCTAGGTGGACACAGGGCTTAACACATATTGAGTAATATTGGAATTAATCACAATACCAGACTTTTGTGGGCGGCAGTAGCTCAGTCTGTAGGGACTTGGGTTGGGAATCGGAGGGTCGTTGGTTCAAGTCCCGGCACGGTCCAAGTCCGGAAATTGGTCTGGTAGCTGGAGAGGTGCCAGGCCACTTCCTGAACACTGCCGAGGTGCCCTTGAGCAAGGCACCTAACCCCCCCCCCCCACAAGCTCAGGAGCGCCCGCTGTGGGCAGCCCCCTCACTCTGAGACCTCTCCATTAGTGCATGTCCATAGGATCCTGTTTGTGCATGTGTGTGTATTTCAGCCTATGTTTGTGTAGCATGTTTACTAGACAGAGTGTAAAAACAAATTTCCCCTCGTGGGATCAATAAAGTATAAAAATTCTTATTCTTTTAAACTTTGAAATTATCCTCGTAAAAGTTAAACAATGTCAATACAAGTTTGATTCCACAGCAACAAAAATAAAAGGCTTAGGCCGCAGTAATCGGTTAATTAGTTACATTTATTTAATTACCAAATATTTCAGGTGAGCTCCTGCAGACTGTCTAAGTTGTACAAAAACGTTGGCAAAGTTGGGATATTTCTGTGCATTCTTGCAGTGCGACGCACAAATCCCAACATGGCCAATGCAATTTTTGAAGGGCTAATTTTACTCTTACAAGCCAGTGTTATGAAATGTAAAAGCTTCAGTACTTTTGATCACAATACCCATCTTTTAAAGGCTCCAGGTGTTATGGAGGTGTGGTTGTAGTAAGATCTCGGGGTTGACTGAGGCTTGGGACGGCCTTGCAGATACATACTGTAATGATTAACGTGATAAGACCTTTTTAAAGAATTGTTTTTACACCAGAAGAGATTTTAAAAAAGGCTCCATAATCAACACTCTGTATATCTGGGATGTTTCTGTCAGAGGGCAGATGATGTCAAGACTTCACTGTTTTTTATAAACCTCTGTGTGCTCTTCAGGAGGGAGGGGTGTGTGTGTGTGTGTGTGTTTGTGTTGGTGTTTCACTCAGTGTGTGTGTGTGTGTGTGTGTGTGTGTGTGTGTGTGTGTGTGTGTGTGTGTGTGTGTGTGTGTGTGTGTAAGAGCTGCACACTCTCAGATGTGAGGCATGTTTGTGGAGAAGACGCAGCTCTGACACTCTCCACTTTTTCTCCTCTCAGTGTCTGCAGATTGGTTCCTTAAACATAGTGCGTTTTTGTTGTGGTTATAAATGTCGCCTCGATGTGGAAACCAGCAGGAATATCAGCTCTGACGCTTCTTCTGCACTGCTGTATCCATGTAAGCCTTATTTCACATTTAATCATTTTTATTGTGTAACTTTAAGTGTTGGGGCAGAACTGTAAAAGTTTATTTACACCAAAACGTCCATGCATGTATTTCCTCTCCATATTGCATGTATTTGTCTGTACAGTGTATCTCCAGCTCTCTGTTTGTGTCTGCAGACTGAAGCTGTTCCTCCAGAGTGTGACCCAAACTACATCTTACTCCAGGATGAAGTTTCCTGTTTTGAGCTGCTCAGAAACAACCGGAGCTCCTCCAGCTCAGGAACACAGGGTGAGATTTATACTCAGACTTATTACTGATGTTTACCGCCCTAAAGCGACTCCTGTACAACTAAAATATCACAACGTAAAGATGATCACTCAGGAAGCATCTTCGTGTGTGAAGTTACCTTTTATCAGTTTTATCAAACGTAAGAAAGCCAAGCAGATATGCTCATATATATTTTATCTTACTCAGTTTTCCCGTCATATAGAGAACATTTCCTTTATTTTCTGAAATCCCAACATATCTGTCTCTTTATCTCACCATAACAAGGCTGGTTTCCCCCGAGATAATGACTTAAATTCTTTAGATTTTTAAAAACAAAGGCAGATAAAACCCGTCCTTATCCTAACGAGATAAAGAGGTGGAGATTTCAAGAAAACAACTGAAATTGAATTTGTTTTCATAGTAAAACTCAATCATACATTAAATGTATGGATGTATGTTACAAGATACCAGAAGTATGTTTGCAGCAGAAATTCCCCTCAGGGATTAATAAAGTATGTAAATTAATTTAATTAAAACGCCATTAAGAGATCTGTTTCAGGGTTAAAACCCGTGTGTTCAGCTTGAAGATTTGTTTAGTCCAGGAGGTCTAAAAAAAGAGTGACAGAAAAAAAAACGCTTTAATTCATTAAACGTGTTGAGCAGAGAGGAAATGTCCCGTACCTTCAGCCATCATGGAGCAGGTAATATCATGATCTGTGAGCTGATCACATTTACAGCCCAGAATAAACCCTCTTGTTGTCCTGCTTCAGAACACAGAGCTGGACTAGAATCTCATTAAAGAGACGGATGATTCAGACGATCAGGTCAAACGTGAAGTGTCGGGTCAAATCTGATCAGAGACTCATATTACTTCATGTCGAATAACAGGGAGTGATTTGAATCTGTTATGTTTCTTTTTTTAAATCACAAAAACTGTCCTGATTTGCTCTTAGTTTTGTATTTGGTTTACTTCTACTGGCCTCCTCAAGCAGATGCCTGCCTTGCCTATAGATTTAGAGAATTACAGTGAAGGAACACAAGGAGGGTGAAATGACAAAATAAAACAGGAAGTGAAATAAAAACACTTAAATAAACTAATACAAAACTAACAATATTCTGTTATTGCAAATATTCTGATAGATTCTATTATATCAAATCTAAATATAATCTTCTAAAAGGTCACATATTATGCAAACTGCTCTTCACCATGTTTTTTTTAAACTCTAATATGTGTTTCTAGTCTGTATAAAAATCCCCCAATGATGAGAAAAGTCCATCCTCTCCGTCTTTTTCCTGCTCCACTTTTCAGTAAATGTGTGCTCAAACAGGCCGTTTGGAGATTTTCCCTTCATGACATCACAAAGGGCAGTAACCCCTCCCCCAGGTGGGTGACACTCCCACAGCTAGGTGTTTGTTCTGCCCTCTGAGTCTGCCTTCTGACCGTAAACAATAGGACATGGAGCGAGAAAGCCTGAGCCACTCAAGCCTTTCCAGAGAGGGGGCGTGGTCAAACACAGCTCATTTACATTTAAAGGTACAGACACAGAAACAGCCTGTTCTGAGCAGGGCTGAAATAGAGGGGTTTATAGGCATGATCAAATACAGGATCAGAGTGGATTTAGAACAAGAAACTTCACACACATGTTTTGGGGAGCTCTGAGACTTATTTAAACATGTTTAACAGGAGGATAAGATGTGACCTTTAAATACTTACACTTTTCTCTCTACAGCCAGTACAAACACTGCCTCTGACTTTACAGAAACATTTTTTTTTATTCCCCTGGTCGTGAGAATAATAAAAATCTCTCTGACAGGCTGCAGGGGCTGGTGGGATCATCTGAACTGTTGGCCTCACGCTGCAGTCGGAGACATCGTGTCTCAACCATGTCCCAGGTTTTTACACACCACAGGTGAGTCACAGAGACACACCCACTTCTTGTTTTTTGTCCCACCTGGATGTTACAGATCAAGAGATGGGTATGTTGATTTTTTAATACTGAAGGGGCTAATTTGATATCTTGCAAATTTGATGACGTCGACTTCAGGAGCCAGAGGAAGGATTCATGTTCTCACCTGAGCGACCAAACGTCTCTGACTTCTTCATAAGTTTGCTTTAACATCAGATTCAGTAACATAATGGGCTTGATTTGAATATATGTCCGTCATTTTGGCTTTGACAAGATATCATTTAATTTCTCTTCATATCGAGCAAGTCATTTCTTCTAACGGTGTACACACTACTAGGTAAATGATTTCTATAGATGTACAGTAATTCAGCTTCCTCAAATGTCCTCAGTATGTGTAATATGTTTAACTGATATGTAATTAATATTATGCATTACGTTTGTGTGCAGGTCGAGTGTTCAGAAACTGTACAGATGGTGGATGGTCGGAGTCTTTCCCTCCACATGATGAAGCCTGCGAGTACGGATTCAACCACAGCTTACCTGCAGAGGTATGAAGAACCTTAATTCTCTTCTCTAACTTCATCTGACTGACCTCGAGATGTTTGCTTACCTGTAACAAATCATCTATTCCTTCATCATTTTAAAGACTAATATTTACATTGTTCATGTATGAAGGCTAAGTTATTCAGGAAAACAGGATCTTGGAATGATACACATTTGTTGATGCTTAAAGGAGCAATATGTAACTCTGACTCCTAGTGTTCCAAATGGGTACTGCAGTCCAATTCCAAAACATTGTAGAGAGCTGTCTCCCTCCGCCCCCTTCTCTCTAGAGTCGATGCTTACGCAGGTTGTCATGTCATGGACACTGAAGCTTCAGTGTTTATCCAGCTCTGCATCGGTCTGTAAACCTTTCTGCGTTCTAACCTCTCTCCATTTTTCAAAAGCATCTCCAATATTGATCCTAGTTTGAGCACGTTTCTGCTCGTGGAGCTTATTAGAAACATGCAGAGGCTTTTTAGGTCGGGTACAATCACTTCTATCTGAACCAGTTCTCTCGTCCGCTTCCATCGCTTCAACACCTGTTGGTTTGACCTGATAACTGGTATCATATCTGGTAAACTGAGGGGCGTCCAAAACGGCCGTGTGGGGGTGCCTTAAAACCGCCTACCTTCTCTGGTCCAAACAAATCCAGAGCATTCAGGACCAGAATCTACAGTTAGAAGGAGGACATACTGGCTGCTGCATTGTTGTCAGAGAAGCCAGCACTTCAACATAGCATGTTTCCTTAATGTCTGATCATATAGTAAGGTCATTTGCAGACTTACAGTATCACTCAGGTTTTTCTGTGTGTTTTTAAATAGTTTTTTTCTTAACAATATATCTCTACGGCAAAGAGGAAGAAGATATATCAGACTTGGAATGCAGTTTTTGTGGGAGATTTGTTGATGATAACAAAACTACTGTAGCCTATAATATCAGATATTTCCCCATACAGCAGCGTAACAGAAATGTGTTGGACCCAGGTGCAAATATATATTTCTGCCCCCCCCCCCCCCCCTTCCCCCAAACAGATGCTAGACGATTTATGTCGCCATGCAGAAAAAAACAAAAAAAACATTAAATTGTCACAGAAACCAGACTCTGAACAGCAGCCCGAGCCTCTCATTTGTCCACGCTGATCTAACAGCCTGCATCAAACCACCTCAGCATGGTTTAATTAAGCTACACTTATGCACTCATTACTTCGTTATTCATCATCAACGGCTCGGCGGCTATTAGATCACAGACACACAGTTCAGGTCCATATAACATATGAGCGGTAACACATCATTATTTTATTCACTGTTCTCTGATGTCAGTCAGAGCTGATAGAGTTCAGCTGTGACTAGAAAGCAAGGACAGCTTAACGTGTCAAGGGTCTTTCCCTTTATATCTGCAGTGTTGTTTGGTAGACTTGGTGTCTGTTCCAAATTGTCCGAGACATCACAGACTAGTTTGGGTCAGTATGACCTTGACGTCAATAATGTCTTTTTGATATATAGCGAAGCATTGGGAGAGTTTGGGAGAATTGGCATAGCAGGGACACAGCATCAGACGTGTTCTGCTACTCCATATCTCAGATCCGGAGTATTCTTGTATGTATAAACTTTCTTCAACTTAAGCTATATGAGTCTCCTGAATCATTTATTTGTGTGAAGTCAAGTTCTTACTAATTTCCTCAACAGGCAGGAGCACGATGTATTTCTTAACTGACAGTTCCTACTTAAAGAGCCCAGAAGGTGCTCGCTTACCAGCAGTAATAATATTGCACAAACTAACAGTGATTATGCCCCCCCCTCCCCAGGGGCAATTCTAGAGTCTGGTGGGACCCTGGGTGAAAATCGTTGGGGGCGCCTCCAACCAGCATTCATCACCATCACGTCTTCCAGTCTCCCGATGATTACTCCTCCTCTTCCTATTTTTTCTCCAACAGATGGATGTTTCCTCTTCATCTTTATTTGTTGACATTCATTGACAAACTTTGGTTTACACAGCAACCCAGGTCAAAGAGAGCGAGTGCTGTCAGATGGGGCCCCCTTACGGAGGTTTCCTACTGTCATCGCAAAATTTGCACATTTTGGGGAACTGCTTTGGTTTAACTTTGTCAGCCCTCATGAGCCCCCTATTGGTCTGGGGCCCCAAGCAGTTGTTTGCCTCACCTGTTGACAAGCAGCGCCTCTGACCCCCCCCCCCCCCAAAAGGGTGTGAGCCCCCCTGTGCATTGCACCGGTTGCTCCGTTGGTAGTTATACCATCGTCACCAAGTGAAAATATTCTCCAGCTCTGTTTCGGTGAGGCTTAAATCGTCTCTTCACCTGATCTTTGACCTTCATACAAACTGTGTCTCATTCCCACAGTCCTGTTTGTGTTTCAAAAGAGGATCTAAGTGTGTGAACCATGCACTAACAGCAGAGCTCTGGTTTCTGTCAGCTGGGAGAACTTCCTGCTGGAGGACAGCAGAGCTTCACTGAGTTGATTTAAGACACAAACAGAGACAGGGACTGGGTCTAGTAGGTGCATTCTGTCTCTCTTACTTCTTATTTTTAGGATCAGAGGTTTGCAGAAACATGTGTTAGTAGGTAAAGATCATTTGTATTCCCTTCCGAAGCTGTCACAATCTGAGGAGGATGTTTCTTATTCTTAGTCGTCTTAAATCAGAAAAACATACACACATTATTAACCCTTCCTCTGCTCTGCTCTCTGTGTGTTTGTACGTCCTGTCCAGGTGTACCAGCCTGAGCGTTACTTCCTGTTTGTGAGGATCATGTACTCTGTGGGATACGCCATTTCACTCGCCTCACTCTCCATCGCTGTGGCCATCCTCTGTCTCTTCAGGTCAGAGAGCATCTTGATATGACACGGGATATTTTGTTTTCTAGAGAGAATTAAGAACTAATAACCACCATCATCATGCATCTCTCTTTATATATCATAAGTTACTTTATTAAGCACTTCTGGATTTTAATTCCCTCTAAAGAAACACATGGGAATTAATCCACAACAGAAAATAGTCCCAATGAATGCGGGGCCAGCTCCTTCTGTTAGTTGCTCTAACACAAAATATAGAAGTAGAAATGTTGTGTATTAGAGCAACTGTAACGACCAGTATGTGAATCTCCCTGCAACCAAATTTACCTACAGGTACAAATAAAGTAACCTGAACGTGAACATGATACGCGCTCATTGCTGCTAGGTTACGAAAGTTAACTTCCCCTTCCCTCAGTAATATCAGTTAGATAGCTCAGTGTGGATAATATTTACTCACCAAGACAACATGAGAGGAATGTAAAGATATAAAGCAGCAGCTCAAAACCTGGAAAATGTTGATCTTTGAAATGACGAGTCAGATTAGTTTCTTCTCCGCTGATCTCAGAAGTCCCGCCCCCTTCTTGATTTTGTTTGGTCAGTGAGGGAGGAGTGACACGCTGTTCCAGAAGTTGAACTTTTTTTCAACTTAGAGTGTTGTGAGCGCCGTGGCTAAAAAACACTGAGCGCTGAAAACGCTGAACTGCATTGGTTTAATTAAAGATGGATGCTGCTAGCACAAAAAAACAGCCTTAGTGGACAAAGTATGCACTGATTTGTAGTTTTCTCTGTAGATATAAAAGAATAATACAAACAGAATAACACCAGATTTTGATAGAAATCACATCATTTATTTCTCTGCTACAGCTCTGTTAACCATTTGTTCTCCTGTGAGTAAAAGAATCACATACTCAAACTGTGTCTTCTCTCCACCAGGAGGCTCCACTGCACACGTAACTTTGTCCACATCCAGCTCTTCCTCTCCTTCATGCTGCGAGCTTCTCTCATCTTCATCAGAGACTCAGTTCTGTTCTCAACTGATGACCATTTCCACTGTGGCGTCTACCCGGTACTGTCAGCTGTCAGCCTGTATGAGCACTACGACCTGTTTTTAAAATCACCTTCTGCAGACAGACAATTTCAGACACTGGCTTTTTCAGACAGCTGGAAACTCTCTGCCTTCTCTGTCCCCTGCTGCCCCCTGCAGGTGGGGTTTAAACCTGCTCACTGTCTCTTTTGTCCCCTGCTGCCTCATGTAGGTGTGGTCTCCTGTCTCCTCTGCTGACCCCTCTTGGTGGGCTGTAAAGTTGCTCACTGTCTCATCTGTTGCCCCCTGCAGTTTGGGTAAAAAGTTGCTCATTGTCTCCTCTGCTGCCCCCTGTAGGTTGGCTGTAAAATAGCCACGGCTCTGTCTAACTACAGCATCATGGCGAACTACAGCTGGCTGCTGGCTGAGGGTCACTTCCTGTACAGCCTGCTCAGTGTGTCTTTGCTGTCCTCGAGGAGACGTCTGTGGTGTTACATCGCCCTCTGCTGGGGTGATTTCTGTCTTCACATCTCTTACTTGATTGTCTTATTCTCTGCACATCACATACTGTTATTTATTTAACCTTTGTTTAAGGACAGTTAGAAGGCATAATAAACGTTTATGTCTGTTTCTCGAAGGTTCTCCGATGATCATTCTGATTGGATGGAGTAGTGCGAGGTACCTCCATGAAGATGAGGGGTAGGCTCAGATATAATTTATTTACATCACAAACACTGTATGACCAAGAATCAAAACTAAGCCTTTAGGATTGTACAGTAGTTACATTTTTATTTTCTGGACATATATCCCTCCTTTCTCCCGAGAGTTCATCTATCAATCTGGTTTTCACAGTCCTGTTTCTTAGTGCTGACTTTATGTCATACTGTTTGAGTGTGGAGCAGATTTTATAGTTCAGAGTGTTGCCACATCTGGCCTGTGGACAGGGGTTTCAGTATGCATAACATAGTTGTAAGAATGAACCTCTTAGGATGCTAGATGCTGCAATGTACACGGTTAAGCAGCAGATTTGTCAGAAATATGATAGAATACAATTAAAGAAAAAAAAGTAGTTGCATACTTACATAAATACTTAGTGTGTCCGTATATTCTGTCATGTAATCTGTCATATAAAGTCATGTTGCGTGCTGACTTGTATCTCTGTCTGATTTTATTTTTTTATTTTTTTATTTTGCAGCTGTTGGGAGACGAGGAGGATCAGGTGGATCTGGTGGATCCTCAGACTACCTGTTCTCTTCTTCATCACTGTGTGTACCTTTAGACTCAAACATCCAGTAACATGTCATTATGTGGATTAAATACAACACTGTGATGCAGCACAGTCCGAACCTCTTATTGTGATCTTTACCTTTATAACATAATAATATGGATTTAATATGGTGCTGTATTTCAGATTAAGTTCTCTCTCTATTTGTTCTCCAGGTGAACCTGTCCTTCTTTCTGTGTATAATAAGAATCCTGGTGTCTAAACTGAGGACTCAGGACATGCCGGGCAGCGAGTTCAACCACTACAGGTGAGACACAATTATTTATTCATTTATTTATGTGTGTGTATTTAGGCAGATTCATTCATTCATTTTGCAGATACATGTATACATATTTACATGTATTCTTTAATTCATCAGTAGATTGTGTAGAGGAACTGAACAGGTTCAAATGAGCCATAAATTGTACAATCGTATTGTAATGTTATTATTTTTTCCTAAACTGTCCTCACCCTTTCATTGTGTTCATGTTTTATCACGTTAGTACTGTAATGTTATGTGTTTGGATGAAAGCTGTATATTGAATGTTGTTTATGTTAATGAGTGTTATGTTGGTTTTATGTTGTAAGATGACACAGTCACTGTTATGTTTGTTGTGGACCCCCGAAGAATAGTTGCAGCTAATGGGGATCCTAATAAACTAAACTCAACAACATCATTGTTTATCTATTTACATTTTTATTTTAATCTCTATTTTATCAGGGATGTAAAATATAAAATAACAATAATACATTAGAATTTTAAATCTGAGTTTGATGAGATGAGAACAGAGTTTGTTAGTGGTTGTCGGCGATGTTGAGGAGGTGAGTTTTTAGGGATTTCTTGAAGGTGGAGGTTTGCGTCAGCAGTCCTGGGAGTGTGCTGTTGGATGAGCTCAGACAGGTTGTGGAGTGTTTTATAGATGATCTTATATAAGATATTTTACAAAGGTTTCCTGGCTGAAACAGCAATAATAAAAAGTTCCACATAAAGAATAAAGATCTGACTATAAGAAGCAGCATCAAACTATTATTTTTCAGCGATAAAGTATGTCCATTTGCTGGTGTAATGTTCTTTAAATTCTTTAAATCATCCAAACTTATAAAACAAGGTTAAAGTTGACTGTAACCCTCAGCACAATGGGGCCAAAACATTTAAATATCTTAAACAGACAGAGTCGGCTAAATCACCCAAATGAGGTTGTGCAGAAGTTCGAGGCCATGTGGTTAAACTGGTACGATCTAAATATAACTCTAATTCAGGAAGCAGTGATGTCTGCAGCTGTTTAGACGATATACCTGAAGTGTTGTCAGCAGATATAATCCAGACGCTGGAATAAACTCTCTACCTTCCATTAATAATGATTATTGTTGTTCCAACAGGAAACTGTTCAAGTCGTCGTTCCTGCTCGTGTCTCTGTTCGGGTTACACTACGTCCTGTTTGCTTTCCTCCCTCACAAACTCAGCGACTCCTCGTACAAAGTGTGGACCTTCATCGAGCTCGCCTTCGCCTCCTCTCAGGTACAAACACGCCGACTGTGATCTAAATATAGAGGCTGTAGTTCAGACATGCAGGCTGTAAATTCATCCATTTATTCATGTTAATACACTGACTCTGTGTGTGTGTGTGTGTGTGCGTGTGTGTGTAACACTTGATGTTTGTGTGTGTTTGTGTGTGTGTGTGTGTGTGTGTGTGTGTGCGTGCGTGTGTAACACTTGATGTTTGCGTGTGTTTGTGTGTGTGTGTGTGTGTGTGTGTGTGCAATACCTGATGTGTGTTTTTGTGTATATGTGTGTAATATACCTGATGTGTGTGTGTGTGTGTGTAACACCTGATGTTTGCGTGTGTGTTTGTGTATTTGTGTGTAATATACCTGATGTGTGTGTTTGTGTGTGTGTCTGTAACGCCTGGTGTGTGTGTGTATGTGTGTGTGTTGGTGTGTGTGCATCTGTAACACCTGGTGTGTGCGTGCGTGTGTTTCAGGGCTTTGTTCTAGCTCTTCTGTACTGCTTCCTGAATGCAGAGGTAAGAATTGATTTTTCCTTGTGACAAAATAAAAATATACTCCTTCATTAACTGTCTTCTGATGCTACAGTTACCTTCACTCAGAGTCATACGTAATGACATCACGTCTCTGATGGTGCAGGTGCAGAACGAGCTCCAGAGGAGGTGGAGGAGGTGGAGGCAGAAGCAGACCCTGCAGGTGGAGACCAGGAGACCCCGTAGCTCCCTGAGTCACAGTGGAGGAGCTCTAACTAATGTCTCTGTGCTCACTAAAACCTCAACCACACCAGAGTCCGACCAGGTGTAAGAGGAACCACACCACGTGCAGAAATCTTCTGGCCGCATCCAGCCCCATTTTTTTCAGATTTCCCCTGAATGTCCACAGCACAATCGATTAATTGATTACCATGGCAACAAATGCCATCCTTTAACGGCTTCAGCATGAGAGTCCTTCTCACCACCTGAGTGGCTGCACACATTTAGTCTAATTACTTCCTGTTATGAACATTTGTCTCAATGCTGCTGCTCTACAGTTTTCTTTATTTGTACATTAACCTACTTTATATAGGCCTACACATATCTTAACATCTTATCACACCTATAAGTATTGTATGTTATTGACTTCCTCGATGCTAAGCTGCGGAGCACTGTTTGCTAACTGTGTAACTTTTACAGGCATACTTTAAATAACCATGTTAGATGTCACAGCACAGTTAAACCAGAGGTTTGTGTTAAGAGAAGAGTAAGTGGTGTCAGATTTAACATTTTCTGCTGCTCATGAGTGTTGTGTCGCAGCTGGAACACAATAGAACAATAAAGGTTTATTTGAAAAAATCAACAGCTGTCAAAGATGTGTTTATGTTCACTGCCAAAAACACAGGACAGAAATGTCTCATTTCTAAAATGTACTATAAGGAAGTGGACGCACCTCAAACCTGCAGTCCTGCTAATGGCCATCGGGGGGGGGGGGGGGGGGGGAGCCTTGTAGTAGTCAGGACCTCAGTGGAGTTTGGGGAATGTGATTATATGAAACATGATCTAAAATACGAGCAGACCAAAAAGAGGTATTCAAGAGGAATGCTTTAATATTGAAATGACAGGACTTTGCAGATACACAAGGTTGAAAACATGATATTCAATCGGACTTCTGATCACTGCTTCTTCATCAGTTTAATCTCATAATCACAGTCCAGCACACAGTCCTCTGTGTTTAAGGACACTGCTGGTCGTTGTAAGGCGCTTCAGTGTCAGGATGGGGGGGGGGGGGGCATCCAGGTGTTGGCCTTGTAGGGTTATAATTCATAGTTTAATTCATTCCATATTTCTCCTTCAACTGGTTGACCAGGCTGATGTACTCGTTCATGGCGTCGTCTTGGCTCTTTCCTGAAAGTTGAAAATGTTATGATAATTTGGAACTTTTAAAGTAATTAGAGAATGTTTAAATATTGTTCATCCCGTTCCTCTCACATTAACAGCTTTGAATCATGACCGTCAGTATTTAGATAATAGTCAGTAACAGCTGGTTTGCAGAATTAAAGCTTCACATGTTACTGTAAAACTTCTGTCTTTGGGTGCAGGTAGCCTAGTGGTTACTGTGTCCGCCCCCATGCACGGAGGCTATAGTCCTCAACGAATTGACCTGTGGCGCCTTTCCCGCATGTCATTCCCCACTCTCTCTCTCCCCAATTTTCGACTCTATCCACTGTCCTTTCTCTACCAAAAAAATAAAAACTTAAATCTTAAAAATAAACAATAATGTCTTTATTAATAAATATATAGGTCAGTACAAGCATCACATGGTGACTGTTTAAAGTAATCAATCTACAGCGTTTCCCCCCAACCTTACATAAGAAGTGGCAGCTGCAACCCCAAAGCAACCTCATGTTTACAGCATGTGAGCAAGGCCTGACATGAAATATTTGTAAACTACCTAAAATCTTCTAGGGTTTAGGTAAGGACCCAATAAGAAGATAGATGTCTGAAGTCACAATTTAAAACACAAACACAAGCTCATTTGGCTCCACAACTTTTTGTTTCCTTCCAGAATTTATGTTTCCTCTGAATACATGTGATGGGGAGGTTAAAGGAAAACTAAGTGTTTTCATATTTTACTGTTAAATTAAAAAACAGTACCTTTCTGCTTCTCCCAGGCGTCCCATTTAGCTTTCCCAGTGAAGTCAAACATCCCAGGACGAGCTGCAAGAAGACAAATGTAAAACAACATGAGTACAGTTGCAGGAAAAAGTATGTGAACCCTTTGGAATTTCCTAGTTTTCTGATTAAATTTGTCATAAAATGCGTTCTGATCTTCATCTAAGTCTCAACAATAGACAAACACAGTCTGCTTAAACTAATACCACACAAACAATTATATGTTTTCATGTTATGTATCGTAGATTCGTCAACAGAGATGTTAGCATGTGCCAGAGATTTGTGTAAGTCTTTAGCTGACACTCTAGGATTCTTCTTTACCTCATTGAGCATTCTGCGCTGTGCTCTTGCAGTCATCTTTACAGGACGGCCACTTCTAGGGAGAGTAGCAACAGTGCTGAACTTTCTCCATTTATAGACAATTTGTCTTAACGTGGACTGACGAACATCGAGGCTTTTAGAGGTACTTTTGTAACCCTTTCCAGCTTTATGCAAGTCAACAATTCTTAATCGTAGGTCTTCTGAGAGCTCTTCTGTGCGAGGCATGGTTCACATCAGGCAATGCTTCTTGAGAGTAGCAAATTCAAAACTGAAGTGTGTTTTTTATAGGGCAGGGCAGCTTTAACCAACACCTCCAATCTCGTCTCATTGATTGGACTGCAGGTTGGCTGACTCCTGACTACAATTAGCTCTGTGAGAAGTCATTAGCCTAGGGGTTCACATACTTTTTCCACCCTGCACTGTGACTGTTTACATGTTGTGTTCAATAAAAACATGAAAACATATAATTGTGTGTGGGGTTTTAGTTTAAGCAGACTGTATTTGTCTATTGTTGAGACTTAGATGAAGATCAGAACACATTTTATGACCAATTTAATCAGAAAACTAAGAAATTCCAAAGGGTTCACATACTTTTTCCTGCAACTGTATGTATTGAAGGTCTGATATATCCAAGAACTCTAATATTCCAAAGAACCAAAATCAGAACATGAAAAATAACTCTCTGTCGAGTTATTTTTAGTAGAACTGCTCTAACCAAAGCTACAGGTCCTGCAGACTGTCTCACCTGTGTTGACGTCTCCTACGGTGGCCTGTTTGAACAGAGAGTAAACCTGCAGCATCTCTTCATCGGCCGGCTTCGCCGTCAGCTTCTTCACCTCCTCTGCTGCTGCGTCAAACTGAGCCTGAGGAGGAGAGGACGGATTCAGATTTGAATGACAGATACAGAGGGATTCAAAAGATGTCTAATGTGACACTCAAATGATTCACATGAACTACAGAGGAGGACAGAGGTCAGGACCTGGGCCTCCCTAAGCTAAGCTTGAATTACATAGATGCCTTTTGTTTAACATGATTAGTGTGATGAACTTAACACCACACAGATAGCACACACTGAGCTTCAGTACAGATAACCCTGAAATATTTTCTTTTGTAAGGTTCAATGTCCATTTATGATCATTCTAAAATTACAGAGTTTTCAGGGCTCGACATTATAACTGGCCCGCTGGCACGGATGAATGATTAATAGAGTCCGGGCCAGCTGATTGCACGTTCAGCTGGCCCGCTCGGGCCAGTTCATATACTGCCTGAAAAAAAAAAGTACAGTAACAAGTTCTCAATTTCACAGCGCTATCCTGTCATACCAGTGTTTTGTCTGTAATTATTTTAAAAACGTCGCGCTTATAACTGCTACAGCATGAATGTATCAAGCGCTCGTGTGCGCGCATGTTTGTCACAGTTGAAAGGCAGCAGACGGCTTCACTGCTGTCCCTCTCGAATTGTACACTAGCACACAGATTTTAGCCCAGGTTTTCTCTAATAAAAACACACGTTTGGTAAAACGGTTTTAAAACCATCAGATCCCGACAAAAGCCGGGCTTAAATCAGGATTCAAAGGGAAAAAAATCACCGGAAGAGTCGAGAGTGTCAGCAGGGCATGACGAAAACAGAAGGGAGAAAAGTTTCAGCCACAGTGACAGACAGCTGGAGCTGGAACACGCTGCAGCTAAATTTCCCCTTAAAGTTAAAGACGAGATCCTGGTAAAGATCTCCACAAAGCATCTTAGCCCTTAAGAGAGCTCCTAAAGTGAAGATCTAAGGATGAAGAGTTTCTCACAGAGAAGAAAGAAGGAGAGAAAGGTGATCATAACAATTCCAGCTCTATCACAGCCTCATATTAATATCAGATTAAGTAGACTCTTACAGTTACCAGCATGGTGAGTAAACATCAGCTCATAAATATAAGAAAAATACACAATATTTTTTAAAATTAGTTCTCAATTGATTAAATAAAAGTTGTAATTTACTTTTGCATTAGAATGGTTCAAGATTAAATTGGTGACTGTTATTTTTCGTATCAAAAATAATGTTCCTGGGCCAGCGGCTACAATGGTCAGACCAGTGACCTTTGAAAACCATGTCAACCCCTGGTTTTATAATAACATTTTAGCTGCTTTCTCTTTTACACACAGACGAAATAAAACTGTTATTGGACTGCTCTCAGAAAAGAGGCCTGAAACAAAACATTCTTTGATTCACTTTGACCCCCCCTTTGCACACATCGAACACCCGCTAGCTGTACCAATCTGTGCCAAGTGGGCCAGGGGGGGAAGGATTAGGTCATGGACCACAAAGTACCAGTAAAAAGATCTGATTGATGTTTCGGTTCATGCTTAAAAACCACCCTACTTTTCTGCTCATACACTGCATATCACAGAGCAGCATGTCTCACTGTGCAAACATGTGCAGCTTTGTCAGACAGGTGTGAGGAAACCAAAGAACAGAAAAATGCAATCAGACTCATTAGGAGGAGCAAAGATCAGACAACCAATAGACAATAGACAACCCCATGACAGCCTGAGGGATAACGGTTAAGATAAAGGTGACAACAATCTTAGGCAACCAATGTTGGTATTGTTTTTTTAATCACCAAAAAGAGCAGGCAAACTTCTACACACTGTCTGAATTAAAGATAAGATATACTTTATTCATCCCAGCAGGGAAATTTAGGTGTTCCAGCAGCCAGCATACATACAAACACACAACACAACACATACATATCCCACCCATACAAAAAAAACATGAGCCCACAATAATTGTAAAAGTATGTCAAATTTCAGAAAACAAGCTACAGAAAAACCTGGCACCAGCATGTTAGTGAAGTTAGAGGAGTTTGCCATTTAAGATGGAGACATTCCTCTCCTGCACACCTGCTGTCCTACCTATGAAATAGATGTAGTTTCTTAAAGCGTGTTGACACTATTGTTGATCATTTAAATAACAGAAATTCAGAAAAATGTTATGATTAAGAGTGTTTAGATGAAGCTGTAGACACACTGTTTACAGTATTCATATGAGTGTTTAGATGCAGCTGTAGAGACACTTAGCAGTATTTGTATTATAACTTGTATTTCCCCTCCCTCAGGCTGCCACATGCTGCAGGCAGTAGGTCAAAGGTCAGGGAGGTTGTGACAGAATATTAACACTATTTTAACCACCTGCACTTCACTAACATATCTTATAGAAGACATAATAAACTAAACTACAAGCAAGCCTTACTTACTTTTCATTACAGTAACGGTACAAACAACCACGATAGTATTTGTTTAGTAGGCATGAGCTCACTGGGAGAAACAATATGAGGCTAGCTGTCACTTCACCATCGATAGCTAAAACAAGCTAACGGTTCCCTCTATCGATCTCTCGCAACATAACGGAAATTAATCCAGTTTGTGATATCATACATGTTTCTAAATAACTGCGAACTCACCTTGAGGTCAGCCATGTTTAGTTCCTGGTTCTTTTTATGCAGCTGTTAGTGTCAGCTCCCGGCAAACAGACTTCCAGCAGGACGGAGAAGAGGAGGAGGAAGAAGGGGCGAAGTCCGCTCAGCCTCCCGCTAGAGTGGAACAGGGTCGGCCACGCCCACGCTGTTACCCTATTGGCTGTTTGAAAAACCTGACACACAATCACTATCTCTCATTGGTTGGCGTGATAGTTGTAACCAATCACGTCTCAACAACCTAGCTTGGTCATTTTTAATTTTGAGCCGCAGTCGCCTAATGAATAATCATAATCATGGCGTGAAAGAGAGGAAAACAGAGAAAACATTGGACATCTGTGAAGGTTTAAATGTTTCTTTAAGTTAGTTTTCTTTTCTTTTTTTATCCTTATGTATGTGTATAGTGGTAAACAGTCTGTATAGGTTTTTTCATTTCTTTTCTGTGGTGTACTGTGATTTGTGCTGTCAACTTTATCTCAATAAAAAAACAATAATAATCATAATACGCACTTACTGTAAGGGGCTTTTGTCTTATTTACATTTTAATCATGCTCCTTTCCATGGTTAAAGAACTGAGATGAGCAGGAGATTTGAGTCAATTTATATAATAGTAATATATATGTACATGAATCCTCTTATACAGAGGTGGCTTTGGTTTAGAGGTAGAGGCGGTCATCTCTCAACTGGAAGGTCGGGGGTTCGATCCCCAGCTCCTGCAGCCACATGTCTGATGTGTCCCAAGACTCTTAACCCCAAGTTGCTCCTGCTGCCTCATCGTCTGCAAATGAATGTGTATGATCTGGTTCGTCCAATGTATCTGTGATGTCCATGCCAAATAAAGTCTATTATTATTACGAATGGGATTAGTTAGTTCTGATGGACTCTTTACTCAGCAGCCTCTGCCATCAGTGTGTGAATGTGTAGGAGTGACCTGCGGTGTAAAAGCGCTTTGAGTAGACTAGAAAATAAATATACAAGCTCAAGAGCATTTATCATTTACTTTTCAGTCTATGGAATTTACAGGTTTCTTCCATTGACTGTAAATATAAAAGGTTTTGTTCATATTTATAAATTATTCCAAAGGGAAATTCCGGAGTAAAACTGAGCACATTTATACTAATCTTTTTCATGATCAAACCGACTTTTCTGAAGCACATGGCCAAAAGTTAACCTCAACATAGTGAAGACATTTGACTTTATTAAAAGCCGTAATAAATAACATATCCAGAGAGACATTAAGAACACTTTATTCAACATATTTTAAAACAATAGTTGAATTCAATCTTTGGTCAGAGCACCAGAAGAATATGTGATGACAAACAGAAATAAAAGGCACACCAGTGTGGTGGAGAATAAGCTTCAGTGTAAAAAAACAACCTAACTAATAAAAAGAAAAACCCGGAGAAGAAACATGACGGGGCTGTTTTTGTTTTCCTCATCGCTCCAGCATGCTTGGAGTTTGGCCTCCATCAAAAACAATAATCTTGGCTGTAACTGAACACCCTCAGGGTCACCAAAAGGATGTGGGGTTTGCTTTAAAGAGGCCGTAATCTTCTCCTTTGAAGAAAGCCACTTCTGTTTCATTGGCTGAGAAAAACACAAACACAAGTGTCAGAGTCGACATGGTTAAGTCTTTAACTGTTCTTCATTCAGCAGCAGCACACAAGAGGTCATGATTCTTTCATAAGATTGTTGGGCACTTTAAACACAAGCAATCTCGCTGATGTCTGAAGTGTGTTTGAGAAAAGACAAAGAACCTTTTATCTAAACTCCTCAAAAAAAGTTTGGAAACATTATTTCGGTCAATTATTTCGCCCCTTTAATAATACTAAGTGGTGTTGTGTTATATATCGTTGGAAAGCCTGATTAGTCACCTTTACAACAAGGTATAACATGTAAGGATCATGCATTCCTGGAATGAGCAACACAGCTAAATGTGTGGGTAGCCCCCCCAAAAAAGTGCCAAAATCCCCTTCAATGTTCTTCTGTTGGTATTCACTCCAAAGTGCTGCCAGGTGTGTGCCAGTTACAGGTGTATGACTGGCAACTGATTGGCACCTAATTGACAGCACTTGGGCGTGCTGTATGTCCTACAGTGACCAGCACAACCACGCTGGTTGACCTTCAACAACTCCTGGTTGAGGAATGGGATGCCATCTCACAGCAAAATGTGACCAGAGGAGGTGCCAAGCTGTTGTGGCTGTGTATGGATGTTCCACACGCTACTGAGGCTCCTGACAGTGTATAATTAATAAAGTTTAAAAATGGCCAATATGTGTTGGTTTTTCCTTATTACTGTGGGAGAGTGCAATCATCCAATCCACCAAGAAACTCAAAACAGGAGTGAATACCAACAGGAGCATATTGAAGGGGATTTTGGCACATTGTTTTTGGGCGCTACCGACACGTTTTGCGGTGTTGCACATTCCACGAATGCACAATCCTTACAAATTATACCTCGTTGTAAAGGTGACTAATCAGGCTTTCCAGCGATATCAAAAACAACACCAATTAGTATTATTAAAGGGTCGAAATAATTGACCGAAATAACGTTTCCAAACTTTCTTTGAGGAGTTTATTTACAGTTATAAATAAACTCTTACCTACGCCAGCTTCTCTGAGGGTTAGACCGTCTCTGAGAATGAGCTTTTCATCGTCGTCTAAGCTCATCACCAACTCATTCGTCTAGGAAAGAAACAAAACAACAGAAAAAGTTTTGACTTAGAGGAGCAATCTGTCAATTCTAAACATTGTAGAGAGCGGTCTCCCCCCCGCCCCCTCCTCTCGAGAGTTGATGTGCAGGTTGCCATGTGGTGGACACTGAAGCTTCAGTGTTTTGCCAGCTCGGCATCGGTCTGTAAACCTTTCTGCGTTCTAACCTCTCTCCATTGTTCAAAAGCATCTCCAATATTGATCCTAGTTTGAGCACGTTTCTGCTCGTGGAGCTTATTAGAAACATGCAGAGGCTTTTTAGGTCAGGTACAATCACTTCTATCTGAACCAGTTCTCTTGCCCGCTTCCATCGCTGCAACACCTGTTGGTTTGACCTGATAACTGGTCTCATATCTGGCAAACCGAGGGGCGTCCGAAACGGCCGTGTGGGGGTGGCTTAAAACCGCCTACCTTCTCTGGTCCAAACAAATCCAGAGCATTCAGGACCAGAATCTAAAGTTAGAAGGAGGACATACTGGCTGCTGCTCAGAGATGCCAGCACTTCAACATATCAAGTTTCCTCAGGAGACACCCCTCCCTGCCGTCTGACAAGAATATCTCCCGCTGTGAGGTGTGTATGTGGACAGCCAGGTCAGGAGAATATCCAGAAGGTCCTCCTGAAATTAAATCGATATTTTCAGGGGTGCAGATGTGAACACAGCTTAAGATATACCTTTGCTCCATGGGCCTGGTGGACAATCTTCATTGTGTCTGAAAATAGAAGAAAATAAAGTCATATAATGTGATTCATTATAAAGATTCATGGTGATGCGTTTTGAGTTGAGGTCCTGCAAAGACACAAACAAACATGTAAGCAGTGACAGTCGTCCATCACAAGATCGACTAATGTCTGTCTTTCAATGATAACTGGTTAAAACATTTCAAAATGGACCTGCTTGTTTTGCATCACGTTTTTCGTGAAATAGTGTAAAATCTGAGTCGTCTCCTTCTTGTGAGACGTCACACCCCTGACATCCTCCACCGCCAGGAGACAGCACTGCCCTACAAAGGCAAACGGCAGTAACTTCAATTTTTAGTTTTTGTCATCTTTGGAACACTACAGATGTGCTTTATGTGGACAGATATCTTCGAGTCAATTGTGTTGTTGTTTTGAGAAAATAGTAGTTTGTATTTGCCTTAACTTCCAAAAGCCCTCGAGAAACCAAGACAGAGTCCAGTAACTTCACTCATCAGGGTCTTTGCTTTTGTACTGCAGCATTCAGGAATGCTCAAACTGAGTTAAGGTCTTCTGCCTTTGTTTTGCTGCGGATCAAAGTGAAGTTACTGTTTTACTGCAGTGGAGTTAAGGCGTTATGCCTTTGTTTTAATATCTGTCATCAAGCACTTCTGACACACACAGTAGCTTGACTAAAGTGTAGCAAAGAAATAGTGTTGGTTGTGTTATTTTAATCATGCAACCAAGTGAGATACAGTATCAAATGGAAGTTACTGCCTTTTGCCTTGGCATGAGCCTGTATTATTGTACAGGCAATGCAAAGGCAGAGTACCTTAACTTCCAAATAAGGGTCAAAGGTCATGTTTGAGCTAAAGATTTAATAAGACATTAATAGCCTGATTAAAAAGACAAAGAATTGCCACATTTCCAATATTCTGCCTGCAACTCATTTGGCTGGACAACAAAAAGACTTCAGTCATTTTTCTCAGTTCTACACTCTTCAGGTCTTTTGCCTTTGTAGGGCAGAGCAGCCGATATAATCAGACAACACAATACAGTACAACTATAAAAACACAGATATGACTTCATATGGAAAAATCTAGTAACATACCGTAAGCATATTTCCTGAAGGGAGGGGGGAGTCCTGCTCTTGTTGCAATACCTGAAATGAAGTTTAGACTTTAGTTCATTTAAATTGTCAAAGAAATGTGATTATAAGACCCGATAATAGAAATAGTATTTATTTATAAAGTAGAGACGGTGTTGATGGACCTCAGGTCAGCAGGTACCTTGTTCCAGTAAGACCACCTCCAAATCTCAGTAGACTACATCTAACAGACCTCCACCTGATCACCTGAGGGACTGGGGGGGTCGGGTTGTTTAAACGGCAGACTCACCGTCTTTGACCAGCTGTATGAAGTCCGGCACCGTCTGGTCCAAATCGACTCCGTGAAAAACAACAGGTTTAAAGTTTCTGTGCTCGAAGGAGCGGACCAGCCGCACGGTGATGACCGCATCAGAGGAGGACATGGCCGGCTGAATGTGAGCCCGAGTCCCGCTGCTGGATCCTTCCTGACCCGCCGGATGGTTATAAACTCTGAATACAGTTAATAAAGCAGCTGTTTAGTGTCTACGGAGAGCTCCAGTTTGTGTCGTAGCGCTGTATGGATCTAGCATGTGAAGGCCAGACTAGTCGAGTGCAACGATCCAGTCAAAAGGAGTCGATTTCCGAGCATTTGGTCTATTTGGTAATACTCATTACCGCCACCTAGTGTGGAGTGCGTAAATATAACTACAGTCTGACATTAGGGTCGTCATAATGCCAAAATTTTATTGTAGTTCAAATCAAACATAATCGATATCTGTTTCAATACCACAGCAACAACAATACAAACACTATCTCCCAATATTCGGTAATTTCATGTTTTCTCTGATGCCTGCAGACTCTCTAAATTGTACAGAAACGTTGGCAACGTTTTCCAAAAACAGGAGTTTGGCTGCAATTTTTGATGGACTCGTTTCTCTCCTACACACCTGTCATATGAAATAAAAGTTGTTCTCTTAAAGCTTTGGTACTTTTTGATGCTATTGATCACTAACAGAGATTGCATTGTTTAGAAACACCACACATCCACTCTCCCCTTTTCATTTTTTAGTGACATGAATCTTCTGATGTTGCTCCCTGGGAGAACAAATGTTGCAAATTCCCTTCGTTTGGACGATTTGTTCGGGTGTCCTGACTGTGATGCTCTTGCAGGAACCGTCTATATCTCTGACCTACTGCTGCAAATTGATTCTTTAAAAATATAATTATAAAAAGCTATTAAAAGGCGTTAAGGCCACATTGGATCATGTTCGATCTCTTACTGTCTGTAAGAACATAAAAGTGGCACTGATAAAAGACAGCCCGTCTGTCTCCACTCAAGAGCAAGAGCAGCACAGTTTAGACTCTCACAGAGAGAAAAGAAACTTCTGGATTTTCCAGATCTACTTTTTCTCTTCATCTTTAGACGTCACCAACGTTTTGGGGAGGATCCACCTCAACTGCTGGCTCTGGGTTATGTGTGGGTCTGTGTCGCCGGCTCTCCCAACCCCGGCGGATCTTTGTCAGTCTGAACGTCAGACACGGCAGAGCTAAAAGGATCCGTCCCACCAGGACCACACAGGGCAGGATGAGTGACAGCAGAAACACCGGGGGGAGGAAGTACGGGTAAGACGAGGGGTAGAAGGCGAAGTCCCAGCCGAAGAACAGAGTGTGTGTGACGGAGAGAGTTAAAGCAACGTAACCAAGACCTGACTGGAGACACAGAAATACAGATGAAGTGATCTTAATATACATCGTGTTTATTTAAAAACTATTAGTTTATCTGCACAAAAGATAGAAGAGGAGGAACATGTTTGACTTGTTAGTTTCAGGTAGCAACCATCTCACCTGAACAAAGGTGAACTCCCTCCAGGTGAGGGCGTTTCCAACAGAGGGCAGTGAGGTGATGGCCAGCAGAGCGAGGACTCCAAATCCCAGAATGCCACTGGACAGGTACAGGTCAGACCTCCACACCTGCTTCTCCACCAAGGAGTTCTCAACACCAGCTTTCATCTACAAGAGATGGAAACATTTTAAATATCAGACATAAAAAACACTGTTAGTACACACCTGTTAACCGGCTCACCTGTCTGTAGGCTGCGTTCAGCAGTGTGTACCCTGCAGCCCGCCTCAGGGTCAGACACATGCTGTACACGGCGTGCAGCACAGCACACAGGAAGCTCAGCAGGCCCAGCTGTTTCCTGCTGCACAGCCAGCGGTCCATCCAGAGCGGAAACCTCCGATATTTAGTCCCTCTGACGAGCTGGAGGACGGCCGCAAACACACCT
The DNA here is from genome assembly GCF_963584025.1 of Labrus mixtus. NCBI lineage: Eukaryota > Metazoa > Chordata > Actinopteri > Labriformes > Labridae > Labrus > Labrus mixtus. The sequence continues at coordinate 9,307,248 of NC_083624.1, forward strand.
GAACAGCACATTCATCAACGACCATTAATACATCAGGCCTGGCATGCTGCCTTTCTTGATGAGATGTACGTGATTGATTTTTTAAAACTTTAATATATTCACTAGGGTTGTCATGACACCAGAATTGCACTCTGAAAAGGGCTGTTGGCAACGTTTCTGGAACACAACTTTGCCAGCATATTTGTGAAATTAAGACATCGTCCCGTCTCTGCTCTCTGTGTGTTTGTAAGAGATATAAAATTTACTTTTGCATCTTTGAGACGCCAAAAGGACTGAGAAACGTCAGTGTTGGCCGACCTTTGAATTTCAATCAATTTGAACCTTTTCTTTCTCCGTTTTGGGTCAGGGCAGCTTTTGGTAATGCCCTCCATGTGACTTTCAGAACAGCTTTTTTTAAATCAAAAATGAACTCTTCCAAGCTCCTCACTTTCCTTCCTGTCTCCTACAAAAAAATATGGTCCAGGCTAAGAAATTCTTGAATTCTTCTTTCTATAACATCAGTTCAGTACCTGGCAGGTAGACGAGAGCGAGTGTTACCAAGGCGACAGACGGCAGCGTCTCGTTCACTGTCACCAGGGGGAGCTGGTAGAAGTTATTCTCTCCTTTATCCAGGTAAGGCAGCAGGACGTGTCTCATGAAGTTGTATGCATAGAAGAAGAGGAAGAGGAGGAAGGTGGTGAGCATGGGGCCCCCCCACGAGGGGAAGAGGAGGAGGGGGGCTTCCTCGATGTCTCTGGATGCACACAGACCCCCCAAATCCACGGGGCTGAACCCTAGATGACGAGACAGCTGGAGGACCGAGGCTTTCGAGGCGGAGCAGTCACTGCAGATCAACACCTGACAGGTGATAAAAGAGTTTTATGTTCACTGTCTCAGTAATCAAGCTGACAGGGAATACTTGTTATTATGTGGCTGCTAGTTAGCTTGTGTTTGTCTTTATTTGCTTCCTCACCTGCCTGCTCCCATCGTGAGCTCCAACCTGCAGCGCCCACGCAGACACCGTGTTGAAGCCCTTCACCACGCTGCTCATCGGGAACAACTCAGCCAGCCTCTCAGCGTTGGACTGCCGCCCTCCACCTCTCAGACTCTCTGCGTTGCTCACATCCACCAGCACCTTCCCCGCCAGCCCGTCCCTCAGACCCAGCAGGGTGTGGTAATGCTCGGGGTAGATTGCGGCGAACACCAGCCTCTCTGCTGCCTCCACCGCTTCCCTCTGGGAGCGAAGCTCCACCCCCTCAGGAAACAGACCCCTGCCAACACCAGCTGGGTCCCTGCTGCCCACGACCACCCTGAACCCACAAGACAGCAGTCGGATGGAGAGGGAGCGGGAGAAGTCTCCAGAGCCGATGATCCCGACCACAGGGCCGCTCAGGGAGAGGGGCGGGGCCGAAGAGTCTGAGGGATCAGAGGGGGTGCTGGACAAAAGGGGGGTCTTCATGTCGCTCTGCATGATGGCCTGATGATGAGGAGGAGGCCTGTTAGATATTAAAGGTCACATATTATAATCATTTTCAACTAGTCTCAGAGCTCCTCAAAACAAGGAAATCCACTCTGATCCTGTATTTGATCATGCCTATAAACCCCTCTATATCAGCCCTGCTCAGAACAGGCTGTTTCTGTGTCTGTACCCTTAAATGTAAATTAGCTGTGTCTGACCACGCCCCCTCTCTGGAAGGGCTTGGGTGTCTCGGGCTTTCTCCCTCCATGTCCTAGTGTTTATGGTGAGAAGGCAGACTCAGAGGGCAGAACAAACACCTAGCTGTGGGAGTGTCACCCACCTGGGCGAGGGGTTACTGCCCTTTGTGATGTCACTCCAAACGGCCTGTTTGAGCACACATTTTCTGAAAAGTGGAGCAGGCAAAAGACGGAGAGGATGGACTTTTCTCATCATTGGGGGATTTGTAGACAGACTAGAGACACATATTAGTGTTAGAGGAACATGGTGAAGTGTAGTTTGCATAATATGTGACCTTTTAGAAGATTATATATTTCATATAATATCAGAACATTTGCAATAACAGAATATTGTTAGTTTTCTATTTTGTTTATATAAGAGTTTGTATTTCACTTCCTTTATTTTGTCCTTTCACCCTCCTTGTGTTCCTCTTTTCCTTGTGTGATCCTGGATTTTACATAATGTGAGCTTAAAAAACAAAACATCACACTGTGGGTTCATCCAGATTAAACATGCTCAAAAATGTTCACAGTTTTTAATCTTTTATTTTGTATACACAAGTTGTTGTCCTGTGAAGACAAGATAATAACTTGTTCCTGAAAGATTATTTATTTATGAATTATTCAAACAATATGGTTATCTTCAAGTTATTACCTCATGCACACAAGTAATTTTATTGTGCTTACAAAATAATACATTCTGGAGACAGTTATTTTCTTAAGCACACAAGTTATTAACCCTTAATTCTATTGTGGGAACAAGTTGTAAATATAATCTTGTACTTTTAAATGATTATCTTTTGCATTTAAGTCATTAGAGATAGAACTTTGAAGAGTTGTGCAGCAGTTAAAGTCACGTTACGAAGCGGGAAAGACAACAAATGTGAAATATTTACAATGTTCAAAAACAAAACAGAGACAACGAGCACGTCACTGACCGTGTCTCTTCAGGGTTTATTCACATGTAGAAATACTGAAGATGTTATGTAGTCATGTTTTGTCCTCCTGTTGTCTGAACGACACTTATTTAACCAGGAGACTCTGCCGGTCATGTGCACGAGAGGCCCCGCCCACTGTTGCATTCAGGGACTCCTGATGAGCTTGGGTATTTCGTTGTTTTAAAGTAATTTGCAGGGGCGATTCTAGAGTCTGGTGGGGCCCTAGGCGACAACCTTTTGGGGGCCCTTCCAACCAGCGTTCATCAACATCACGTCTGCCAGAGTCCCGATGATTACTACTCCTCCTGTTCCTTTTTTCTCTCCTGAAGACGGATATTTCCTCTTCATCTTTATTTGTTGACTTTCATTGACAAACTTTGGTTTTCACATCAGTGAGTAGCAGGGCAACGAGAGCGAGTGCTGTCAGATTGGGCACCCTTAGTGAGGTTTAAATTTGCACATTTTTGGGGCACTGCTTTGGTTTCAGTTTGTCAGCCCTCAGGGACCCCCTGCCCCACGCAGTTGCTTACCTTACTTGTTGACAAGTAGCACCTCTGTTTATTTGTTACAGAAGCCCTAAACGGATGTGCAGTAGTACATTTTATTTCACTAATTTTCTTGTGTTAAAGTCCCCACCCCCCCGATCTCAATTTATTTATCTCGTTATCTCGTGATAATAACACAACACTGTTTGTGGAAACAAGTTTATTTCAGCAGTTTTCTCGAGATCTTAATGAACTAATTAATCATGATAAAAAATGTTTTTTCGAGATCTTAAGATAACAACTGAATTTTACTCGTTATCACATGAAAACTGAGAAAAAAATATATAGGCCTTTATTTGGATGTAGGCCTATGTCCATTTAGTCTCCCTGAATAATTTCAGACATCGGACCATATCAGAAAACAATAAAATATAGAAAAAACATAGAACAAGGAACACAACTCAGATAAATTAACATGTGCACTGATGCTGTATAAAATGAAAAATGAGAATGTAAGGCCTTACAGCATTGAGCGTTTATGTAAACCCTAATTATTCCTACAGCACAAAAATGCAGCACAGCTGACAGCGCTAGATAACAAGACATCCTGCGTTCTGAACCAGCTGATAATAAAACAGTTTATAACAGTGACAGACTCTGAGCTCACAGACAGATAACACAAATGACATCATGTAGTTTTTTGACACAATGTTTAAAAGAGAAGTAATATGATAAAGTATGAGTGATGATTCATGTGTCCACTGGGTGTCGCTGTTCAACTGTACAATATGTACTAGACTGTAGCAGCAGTTTCCCACAGAATCCACCAAATCTAATCAAGACAATCTTAAGTTTCTTACATGGAGTCTGCAAAATGATGACGTTTTTACATTGAAAATAATGATATGCACTAATGATGATTCAATTAACAAGTCCCATTGTCTCACCTGTTTACAGCTGCTGAACACAAAAACATGTTCATGTATTTACTATTATAATTAAAACAGTCAAGTGTACCTTGTACTATTTGTTTCTATGAAATGTCTGATAATGTTTGAGCTTCTGTTTGACCTGTTTACCCTCTTTGTTGTGATCTTCATTTTCAGTTTTATTCTAAGGTTATTCTGAATTTCCCCCTGGGCCCTCATAAAGTATAATCTGATTCTGAAACCACATTAAAAAAATAATGTCTATGGATAATAGATATATAAATATTCCAGAAGAAAACCGACTTTGTGAGATGTGTGATTTGGACGAAGTGGAAACTGAGTCCCATTTTCTTTTGCATTGTACAAAAATATTTAAGAAACTTATTGTTTCATGAAGTAGTTTTATACTTTTTCACATCTGTTTGCTTATTAATGGGCGATAAAAACGATTTATACATGTAACAACATACATATAGGACTTTTAAGGTTGATGAGGTTCACTTGTTTTGAGTGAGTAAATGTTAAAATACAAACACTTTAAACAGTGAAGTTTGATTGAGCTTCCGTCTTTAGCTCCAATTTCTGATTCTGACTCTGATCAAACTGAAGAAAAATGTTTCATAATGAGAAATAAATCACGTTCATTTTCAGCCTTTAATCTCTGGTGTTTTCAAAATCATCTTTCATTCTTAACACAGATAAGAAAATAAACACATTTCCTGTTTATGGTGCATACATGTTTTTATTGTATTGTGCAAATGTGACAACAGTATAAGATAAGATAAGACTTTATTGTCCGTTTGCACAGAAATTTGCTCAGAGATCCTCTCGTCACAATCAAATCACACTCAAAAGACAAACATAAAAACAGCGCTTCAATCAAAATCACATTTCAGGAGTGACATGAATACATAAATAATGTTAAATAATGTTAGGAGACTGTCTATTAAAAAATGTGAGTGTGCTCACAGTCCATGTGCAGCCCAGGTCAGGTACATTAGTGATTGGGAATGTGTGAGGGCAGGAGCTGATACTCCTCATGTAGGACATGCAAAGGGTCGGAGGCTATCTTCCAAGCCAGTCTGAGGGTGTGCTTAGTGCAGCTCACGAGGAAAGAGTGTTCAATACAACGACCCACCGTCAAATTGTCCTAGATGTTACAAAAAAATAACGCAAAGTAATTGTAGAGTAGTAGGAGGACAGCAAAGACAAAAAAATATATACTACAAAACACTGAGACATCACTTGACATTGAACCAGCAAAGACTTTACAAAACAATACAAAATACATGAAAAAGGATTAACATTTTAAACAGCTTAAATTTCTTTTCCTGCATTCTGGTCAGTTTATATTCACTAATGTGTGTCTTTTCTGCAGAACTTTATGATTCTAATCTCATCTTTTTGTCCTTTTTTTTGTTTCTTCTACACAATAATGAATGCATTCATTGAATACTATAAACATGTGGACTTGACAATTGTTTCTGCACTAATTCAGCCCTGCAAAGTGTCTTTAGCCTATACAAGTGGCCTACATAAAGCTGATATATCATGGAGTATGACATTATTGTGTTTGGTTTATGCACTTGTAAAAATGTAAACATGATCCAGGCTGTGATTTATTTTCTGTGACACATGGTCGTACAGTGATCTTATCATTGTAGGTTTTTTCTGGGTTGGTGTTTTTGTTTAAAGAGGGGTCAAAACAGTTTGATGCAGAGGTGTCAAAAGTATTCACATTCATTACTCAGATAGAAGTATAGATACTAGGATTTAAATAATTATCGCACATACCAGAGAGAGAGAGAGAGAGAGAGACAGAGAGAGAGAGAGAGAGAGAGAGAGAAAGAGAAAGAGAGTGAGAGATGTTGAGCTACAGGAATTATTTATGACAGCCTTTCCCCTCCATAATCACAGCTACACACAGGGATTAAACAAAAGAGAAGATATGAATTTTGCTTCCATTCAGTGAAAACCTCTACATGCACTTGTTAATCTTCAGCGACCCCTCAGCCTCTCTACAGAATTTTGGCCTCACGGGAGCAAGGCTGCAGGATCTGCAGAGTCACAATGAGTTTCACTGCTTTTCTAAACCAGGGGTAAAACAAGGCATATATCAAAGGGTTCAGGCAAGAGTTTAAGTAGAACAGAAACACCACAAATGATATAGATGCATCACTGAGCACACTGTCCCCTGCAGGAGACAAGCTGTAGTATGGACAGAAACAAATCAGAAACACTACGACAAGAACACCGAGAGTCCGGGCTGCTTTCAGCTCCGATTTGTTCACAGGGTGAGCGAGTGAGAGCTGGAGGGAGACGGCTGTAACATGAGAGCGCATGGCTCGAGCCTGAGACACCGCCACAACAAACACTCTCATGTACAGGAAAATGATGGCAGAGATGGGAGCTATAAAGGTTACAACAAGGTCAACATATACCATTTGGAGGTCCCAGGCGAACACACACTCTCCGTAGCAGGAACGATACCTGCCCGGTTGACCGATTTCTTCCTTCACTGATAAAGTGTTGTAACAAAACGAGCAGAGCCAGCACAGACAAACACAGACAGTAACTCTTCTCTGAGTGACCCTGGTGGAGTAATGCAGAGGGTCACAGATAGCAACATAACGGTCGACAGATATGAGAACTATGTTTCCTATTGAAGTAGATGTTATGATAAAAGTGAAATAGTTCAACAGAGTACACACATGGTCACTAAAAAACCAGCAGGAGGTTTGTAAGAGGATATAATTCGGTATCAGTATGAGGCCCACGAGACAGTCTGACACAGCCAGGGAGAGGAGGAGGATGTTGGTGGGAGTGTGGAGGTGCCTGGAAAGGAAAAAGAAAAGTATCAAACTAGAAGTTATCATGTCTAAAAAAAACAACTAAAAGAATCATTCCAGTTGTTGAGGTGATTGTGAAATGACCCTATAAGCATAGGGGCAAATGCAATGACATTTAAACAATTAACAAGAGCACACATAAAGTCATCAAAAGACCAGCAGGAGGTATTTAAGGGAGAGGAGAAAAGCAAAATCTGATCCAGAAATCATCATTAAATGACAAGACCGTTATTTCAAAAGCAATTCAAATGTGCAAATTTGCATCCATTTTTTCCCACCATTTCAAACATAATTTTTCGATAAATGCACCAAAGCTGTTCTCATTTTGAGGTTGAAATTAATTTAAAAAGATTCAGAAAAATAAATCTTTGCCTGAAGTGAAACACGGAGATGATGATGAGCAGGTTGAGAGCAACGGTGAGCAGAGAAGCGGAGGGAAACAATAGAAGAAGATACACATTTTCCACCAAGATGGTTGTGGGTTTCTTACAGGACGCATTGAAAAGATGTGGGAAGCAGAGCTCTGCTCCAACCTTGACCTTCATCTTCTGCAGACAGCTGCAGCTCTGGCAGCTTTCTGGACTAAGCAAAGACATTTAACAGATTCCACTCACTCATTTCACTCGCCGTGATTGTTGTAAGAGGTAGCTCCTCCTGCTTTGTGTTGTACATCACCCCCATCATCGTCATCTCTTTTAACTCAATAATTTACCTGTTTACATGTCAAGAAAGATAAAAGAGTGAAATTAATTTAGTAACAAAACACCACTCCGTTTTGTGATGGTCAAACTATTGTCATTGTGACTCAAAATCACTGACTCTGGGGTCTTCTAAGCAAAGCTCAGGTATACAGAACTGTAGTTTGTTAGCTGTGCCAGCGGGTTGGGGTGAGGTTGCTGTGCTATATTATCTGCATGGTCTCTTGTTAATTAAGATTGGTGGTTTTGCCGACATATTTTCTTTTTGCATCGCAAAGCTCGCAGATGGCATTTGTCTGATTTAAATCGTCACCCACCGTTTATGTTTCAAACCAGAAGTGTGACCATACATTGGCTTTTAAAGAGGCCTAGTGGTTAGTGCGCACGTCCCATGTACGGAGGCTGTAGTCCTCGAAGTGCGGCCCGTGTTTGAATCCGACCCGTGGCTCCTTGCATGTCATCACCCACTCTCTCTATCCCTGATTTCTGACTCTATCCACTGTCCTGTCCATCCAATACATGCTTAAAAAAGCCAAAAAATAAACAGATTTATTATCCTCCTCTTCCACCTTTTCAAACAGTCCTCTGTGGTCTAAATGAAACATCTGTGCTGTGCTTTGGTCAAATATAACATGAATCAAGCACCAGAGGAAGTTTGTGACCCTGTATAAACCAGCTCTCTCAGAACGCTCCGTTTTGGTGTGTGTGTCTCTTTAAATGCAATGAGCCCCCCTGAGTTTTCCCGGTAGACATCACTCCTTCTCTTACTTACTTACTTACTGCCCTTTATGCCTACTGGCATGTAGGGCAGCAACAAAGGATCTCCACTCCTGTCTGTTTTGGGCGAGCTTTTGGATAGAACTCCAGGTCTGCTTCATGGCTTTCAGTTCTTTCTCCACTGTTCGACACCAGGTTTCTTTGGGTCGTCCTCTCTTTCGTTTGCCTTCAGGGGTCCAGTGTAGGGCGGTTCTAGGAATGTAATCCTGTTCTTTTCGCATGATGTGTCCAATCCATCTCCACGCCTTCTTTTTATGATGGTCTCTATACTTTCTTGGTTGGTCCGAGCAAGTAATTGCTGGTTGGAGACGGTGTTAGGCCAGAAGATACGTAGGATTTTTCTGAGGTTTCTTGTGTGGAATGCCGAGAGCTTGGAAAGGTCTTTCTCTGTCATCCTCCAGCATTCCGAGCTGCAGAGTAAGGTGGAGAGAACACAGCTCTGGTACAACTTGAGTTTGGTGTTGATGCTGTACTTCGTGGACTTCCAAACATTGTTCATCATTCTGAATGTGTTTCTTGCCTTGTTGAGTCGGCTTTTGATGTCATTGCCTGTTCCTCCATCATATCTAACAGTGCTTCCTAGATATGAAAACTCTTCTGTTGTGGGTATATTTACTCCATTTATTTGTATAGGTGGGGAATTTTGTGTGTTTAAGGTCATCACCTCTGTTTTCTTCAGGCTTATGTTCAGTCCTATTTGTTGTGAAAATCTGTTGACACGGGATGTTTTTTCTTGCATATGTTGGTGGGTATGGGAAACCAGTGCCAAGTCGTCTGCAAAGTCTAGGTCTTCAAGTGTTGTAAATAGTGTCCATCTGATGCCTCTAGGTTGATCTTCGGTTGTTCTTCGCATCACCCAGTCTATGACGGTATTGAAGAGTAATGCTGACATCACACATCCTTCCCTCACTCCATTCTTGACTTCAAAAGTGTGGTTGCTGTTTCCTACTTGGCATGTGAAGTTGGTGTAAAAACCCTTTATGATGAGGATGATTTCTTGTGGAATCCCATACAAACGTAGAATGCGCCATAAACTGTCCCTGTGGATGCTGTCAAATGCTTTCTCGAAGTCTACAAAGTTGATATATAGCTGTCTTTGCCATTCTGTGCACTGCTCTATGATGTTGCGCAGAGTGAAAATCTGGTCGGCACACCCTCTTCCTTTCCGAAATCCTGCTTGCTCTCTTCTGAGCTGCTTGTCTATTGCATCTGAAATTCTTTGTATGATGACTTTTGCTAGTATTTTGCTTGGAATTGACAAAAGGGTAATTCCACGCCAGTTGTCACAGTTTTTTAGGGAACCTTTCTTGGGGATCTTTACGATTACACCCTTTGACCAATCGTTCGGTATCGTCTTCCCCTCCCATATGGATGTGAAGAGTGGTTTGAGCAGTTTTGCTGAAAGCTCTGGATGTACTTTCAACAGTTCTGCATTCAGGTTGTCTTGCCCGGGGGCTTTTCCATTTTTGAGTGATTTGATGGCTGAAACAATGTATTTTTCTTCTGGTGGTGCAGTGTTAACATCAAGGGCAGTCTCAGGTTCCTGTATCTCTGCTTCTGCTGTTGGTGGGGGTCTGTTTAGGACCTCGCTGAAGTGTTCTGCCCACCTTGCCTCTACTTCTGCCTCTGATGTAAGAGTTCACCCTTGTTTGTCAGTGATCGGCGTATCTACAGCTCTATGGTACCTACCGCAGACTATTTTGGTAATTTTTTAGACCTTGCCTTGCTCTCCCTTGTTTGTTGCTTCTTCTGCCTGGTCTGCAAGACTTTTTATATAATTTCTCTTGTTTTCGCTTGCCATCCTCTTAACTGTTTGTCGGTTTCCCTATATGGTTGCTTGTATTTATCTTTAGTCCTTTCTGACTTGGCTTCCATTAATTTCTTCTTAAGGGCTCTCCTATCTGCTATGACTTTCTGATCTGTTCCCATTTCATGTTGGCATCATCAGGTCCTTTTTGTGTGTTGTCACTCATGTCTGCCAGAGCTTGGAATCTGTTTCTCAGCTGTAGTATAAAAGCGGCCTTCACTTTGGGGTCATGTAATTTCTCCACATCAAAATGTTGCTGTCCTATTGTCTTCTGCCCGGCTCTCCTTAATTTTAACTTCAGCACTGCTGTGACTAATTGATGGTCAATGCCGACATCAGCTCCTCTCCTGACTCTGATGTCGTCTCCAGGTGCCATTGATCATTAGATGGTCTATCTGGTTCCTGTCTCTTCCATTGGGGGAACACCAGGTGAGTTTGTGGATGTCGCAATGTGGGAATAGGGTACCTCCAATGACAAGGTCGTAAGTGGTACATAACTCTAACAGCCTCTCTCCGTTATCATTCATGATGCCGCAGCCCTCCCTCCCCATGGCCCTGTCATAATTTTGGTTATTGCTGCCTAATTTTGCATTTAAATCACCCATTATTATCTTCATATCATGTTGTGGAGTTTCTTCTAATTCGGCTTGAAGCTGGTCATAGAATATGTCCTTGGTTATTTCATCACTGTCATTTGTTGGTGCATAGCATTGGATGATTGTGATGTTAATGTGTTTCCCCCACAGTCTGACTTTCATGAGTCTGCTGTTTACAGGTTTCCATTCCATCAGACATTTCTCCATTCCTTTTCTAAGGACGATGGCTACCCCTTCATGATGTTGGTTGTCATCGCTTCCGGAGTACAGGACGGTCTCTCCTGTGTTGGTTTTGTGTCTGCCTGTTCCTGTCCACCTACTCTCACTTATTCCGAGAATATGCAGGTTGTAATTTCTCATTTCTGCTGTGACTTGAGCGAGTTTACTTGTTTGGTACAAGGTTCGCACATTCCAGAATCCAATTCTGGTCTTGCATTTTGTGTTGAGGGCACCCACCTTCCTGTCAGTAGCTTCCTTAAGGCTTTCACTACTGACATTCATTCTATTTTCTTTCGATAACTCTGGAGGCCCATTGTACACAGTAGTGTTTTTTTCCTTTGTTGCCGTTTCCGTAACAATATTTTTTCTACGGGAATGGGTTGTTAGCCCTGTGCCCAACCCCCAACCTGGAGGACCAGTGGATTGCACTTTGTCAGACCTCTATCCCTCGACCTGACCGACTTGGGTGACCAAGTTATGTTTATTCTGAATTTCCCCCTGGGCCTTCATAAAGTATAATCTGATTCTGAAACCACATTAAAAAAATAATGTCTGGAATTTTTTTTGCTTTGTTCCCCTTTGTCATGATGCTTGAATGTATTGTCGGTCGATTAAAAAATATTCCAGAAGAAAACCGACTTTGTGAGATGTGTGATTTGGACAAAGTGGAAACTGAGTCCCATTTTCTTTTGCATTGTACAAAATATTTAAGAGACTTATTGTTTCATGAAGTAGTTTTATACTTTTTCACATCTGTTTGCTTATTAATGGGCGATAAAAACAATTTAAACATGTAACAACATCCATATAGGACTTTTAAGGTTGATGAGGTTCACTTGTTTTGAGTGAGTAAATGTTAAAATACAAACACTTTAAACAGTGAAGTTTGATTGAGCTTCCGTCTTTAGCTCCAATTTCTGATTCTGACTCTGATCAAACTGAAGAAAAATGTTTCATAATGAGAAATAAATCACGTTCATTTTCAGCCTTTAATCTCTGGTGTTTTCAAAATCATCTTTCATTCTTAACACAGATAAGAAAATAAACACATTTCCTGTTTATGGTGCATACATGTTTTTATTGTATTGTGCAAATGTGACAACAGTATAAGATAAGATAAGACTTTATTGTCCGTTTGCACAGAAATTTGCTCAGAGATCCTCTCGTCACAATCAAATCACACTCAAAAGACAAACATAAAAACAGCGCTTCAATCAAAATCACATTTCAGGAGTGACATGAATACATAAATAATGTTAAATAATGTTAGGAGACTGTCTATTAAAAAATGTGAGTGTGCTCACAGTCCATGTGCAGCCCAGGTCAGGTACATTAGTGATTGGGAATGTGTGGGTTGTAGTTTGGCCTGCTGCTCTACTGTTTGGAAATTGTTCAGCAGCGATATGGAGTGAGGAATGAAAGAGTGTTTGTACTTGTTCCTTTTACAGTTTGGCACCCTAAATCTCCTCCCAGAGGGCAGGAGCTGATACTCCTCATGTAGGACATGCAAAGGGTCGGAGGCTATCTTCCAAGCCAGTCTGAGGGTGTGCTTAGTGCAGCTCACGAGGAAAGAGTGTTCAATACAACGACCCACCATCTTTGATCAGATGCCCTGGGGGAGGGTCAAATTGTGCTAGATGTTACAAAAAAATAACGCAAAGTAATTGTAGAGTAGTAGGAGGACAGCAAAGACAAAAAAATATATACTACAAAACACTGAGACATCACTTGACATTGAACCAGCAAAGACTTTACAAAACAATACAAAATACATGAAAAAGGATTAACATTTTAAACAGCTTAAATTTCTTTTCCTGCATTCTGGTCAGTTTTTATTCACTAATGTGTGTCTTTTCTGCAGAACTTTATGATTCTAATCTCATCTTTTTGTCCTTTTTTGGTTTCTTCTACACAATAATGAATGCATTCATTGAATACTATAAACATGTGGACTTGACAATTGTTTCTGCACTAATTCAGCCCTGCAAAGTGTCTTTAGCCTATACAAGTGGCCTACATAAAGCTGATATATCATGGAGTATGACATTATTGTGTTTGGTTTATGCACTTGTAAAAATGTAAACATGATCCAGGCTGTGATTTATTTTCTGTGACACATGGTCGTACAGTGATCTTATCATTGTAGGTTTTTTCTGGGTTGGTGTTTTTGTTTGAAGAGGGGTCAAAACAGTTTGATGCAGAGGTGTCAAAAGTATTCACGTTCATTACTCAGATAGAAGTATAGATACTAGGATTTAAATAATTATCGCACATACCAGAGAGAGAGAGAGAGAGAGAGAGAGAGAGAGAGAGAGAGAGAGAGAGAGAGAGAGAGAGAGAGAGAAAGAGAGTGAGAGATGTTGAGCTACTGGAATTATTTATGACAGCCTTTTCCCTCCATAATCACAGCTACACACAAGGATTAAACAAAAGAGAAGATATGAATTTTGCTTCCATTCAGTGAAAACCTCTACATGCACTTGTTAATCTTCAGCGACTCCTCAGCCTCTCTACAGCATTTTGGCCTCACGGGAGCAAGGTTGCAGGATCTGCAGAGTCACAGTGAGTTTCACTGCTTTTCTAAACCAGGGGTAAAACAAGGCATATATCAAAGGGTTCAGGCAAGAGTTTAAGTAGAACAGAAACATCACAAATGATATAGATGCATCACTGAGCACACTGTCCCCTGCAGGAGACAAGCTGTAGTATGGACAGAAACAAATCAGAAACACTACGACAAGAACACCGAGAGTCCGGGCTGCTTTCAGCTCCGATTTGTTCACAGGGTGAGCGAGTGAGAGCTGGAGGGAGACGGCTGTAACATGAGAGCGCATGGCTCGAGCCTGAGACACCGCCACAACAAACACTCTCATGTACAGGAAAATGATGGCAGAGATGGGAGCTATAAAGGTTACAACAAGGTCAACATATACCATTTGGAGGTCCCAGACTAACACACACTCTCCGTAGCAGGAACGATACCTGCCCGGTTGACTGATTTCTTCCTTCACTGATAAAGTGTTGTAACAAAACGAGCAGAGCCAGCACAGACAAACACAGACAGTAACTCTTCTCTGAGTGACCCTGGTGGAGTAATGCAGAGGGTCACAGATAGCAACATAACGGTCGACAGATATGAGAACTATGTTTCCTATTGAAGTAGATGTTATGATAAAAGTGAAATATTTCAACAGAGTACACACATGGTCACTAAAAAACCAGCAGGAGGTTTGTAAGAGGATATAATTCGGTATCAGTATGAGGCCCACGAGACAGTCTGACACAGCCAGGGAGAGGAGGAGGATGTTGGTGGGAGTGTGGAGGTGCCTGGAAAGGAAAAAGAAAAGTATCAAACTAGAAGTTATCATGTCTAAAAAAAACAGCTAAAAGAATCATTCCAGTTGTTGAGGTGATTGTGAAATGACCCTATAAGCATAGGGGCAAATGCAATGACATTTAAACAATTAACAAGAGCACACATAAAGTCATCAAAAGACCAGCAGGAGGTATTTAAGGGAGAGGAGAAAAGCAAAATCTGATCCAGAAATCATCATTAAATGACAAGACCGTTATTTCAAAAGCAATTCAAATGTGCAAATTTGCATCCATTTTTTCCCACCATTTCAAACACAATTTTTCGATAAATGCATCAAAGCTGTTCTCATTTTGAGGTTGAAATTAATTTAAAGAGATTCAGAAAAATAAATCTTTGCCTGAAGTGAAACACGGAGATGATGATGAGCAGGTTGAGAGCAACGGTGAGCAGAGAAGCGGAGGGAAACAATAGAAGAAGATACACATTTTCCACCAAGATGGTTGTGGGTTTCTTACAGGACGCATTGAAAAGATGTGGGAAGCAGAGCTCTGCTCCAACCTTGACCTTCATCTTCTGCAGACAGCTGCAGCTCTGGCAGCTTTCTGGACTAAGCAAAGACATTTAACAGATTCCACTCACTCATTTCACTCGCCGTGATTGTTGTAAGAGGTAGCTCCTCCTGCTTTGTGTTGCACACCACCCCCATCATCGTCATCTCTTTTAACTCAATAATTTACCTGTTTACATGTCAAGAAAGATAAAAGAGTGAAATTAATTTAGTAAAAAAACACCACTCCGTTTTGTGATGGTCAAACTATTGTCATTGTGACTCAAAATCACTGACTCTGGGGTCTTCTAAGCAAAGCTCAGGTATATAGAACTGTAGTTTGTTAGCTGTGCCAGCGGGTTGGGGTGAGGTTGCTGTGCTATATTATCTGCATGGTCTCTTGTTAATTAAGATTGGTGGTTTTGCCGACATATTTTCTTTTTGCATCGCAAAGCTCGCAGATGGCATTTGTTTGATTTAAATCGTCACCCACCGTTTATGTTTCAAACCAGAAGTGTGACCATACATTGGCTTTTAAAGAGGCCTAGTGGTTAGTGCGCACGTCCCATGTACGGAGGCTGTAGTCCTCGAAGTGCGGCCCGTGTTTGAATCCGACCCGTGGCTCCTTGCATGTCATCACCCATTCTCTCTATCCCTGATTTCTGACTCTATCCACTGTCCTGTCCATCCAATACATGCTTAAAAAAGCCAAAAAATAAACAGATTTATTATCCCCCTCTTCCACCTTTTCAAACAGTCCTCTGTGGTCTAAATGAAACATCTGTGCTGTGCTTTGGTCAAAATATAACATGAATCAAGCACCAGAGGAAGTTTGTGACCCTGTATAAACCAGCTCTCTCAGAACGCTCCGTTTTGGTGTGTGTGTCTCTTTAAATGCAATGAGCCCCCCTGAGTTTTCCCGGTAGACATCACTCCTTCACTATTGAGAATAAAATGGTGGACCAGCAAAAATGTTGATCTAGTCTGGGGGTGGAGTCTATGGGTGGAGATACCAGGGGAGGGGAGGGAATTTATTTCACCAGAATCCCACTGTGATGTCACAAGGAGAGCACATTTGAAACTGAGCATTTTTCTCTGTGTTGTAAGACTTATGCAGACCACAAACAAAGAACTGGATGGATTTATTTAACATTTTGTGGGTTAGTAGACACTCAGGTTACCCAAATATATGTTCATGAACACTGTAGAAGTGGATTTTTCATTATATGTACCCTTTAAGGGTAAGGAGTTGCTTTTATGTTTTCCACATTGATTACTCCTGCAGAGGTCAAACAGTGGCATTTACAGGAGTGGAGGTCGTTGTGACTGAGGACATTTGAGAGAAATTAAAGGACGTTTTCAATCAATTTGATGTGTGGATGTGAGGGATGGGGAAATCGAATTATATTTAGGGGAATGTTTCATACCCTTGGTTGGGGGTGCATCATGATGAGCTTTCCTCAAGTAGTTTTCTCTCCTTTATCCTTTAATGAGAGTGGATGAGAAAGGACAAGCATGGGGTTTGGGGGATTAAGGTTCATTAGAACTAAAAAGGTATAAAGGAAAGAAGGTGTTAGGCACTAATCTAGCACTTGGGCAAAGTTGAGGCAGCATATGGTCAATATTGGAAAGACATCTCTTAGCTTGGATCAATCAGCTGATGAAAGACGAGTTACAACTGTTTACTTCTGAGCTACAGCAGTTCCTACTTACTTTTAGCAGTGGCCTGTACTTGCTGAACTTCAACAGTGTCCTGTGTCCCCTTCCCAAAGAGCTACAGCAGTGTTCAGTTCCTAATTAGCTGTACCAGCGTCCCGTTCCTTCTGAGCTACAGCATTGTTCTGTATCCTATTGCTCTAGAGCTCCAGAAAAGTCTGTTCCAAATGAGCGACAGCAGTCTCATATACATACAGAGCTGCAAATTCACTCTTGTTCCCGCTTAGCTAAAGCCGATCCCGGTTCCTGGTTTGCAACAGAAGTGAATTTGCTGTTGTCCTGCTTAGTTAAAACAGTGCCCTGTTCCTACTGAGCCAGAGCAGCACCCTGTTAGTGGGCCAGAGGGCTATCCTGTTCCTACTGATCTACAGCTGGAGGAGCCACAGGTCGGATTTGAACCCAGGCTGCATGCTCTCGAGGACTTAAGCCATGGGCCATGGGTGCACACGCACTAACCGCCAGGCTACCAGCGCACTGACAGCTTCCTGTTTTGAATGAGCTACTGCAGTGTCCTGTTCCTGCTGAGTTACAGCAGTATTGGGTTCCTACTGAGCTACGGCTGTGAGATATTATTTAAAAAGTTACAAAACCACTCCTGTTCCTGCCGAGGGAATAGACGCTGTGAGGTGCTGCAGTTTGGTGGTAATATTTTCTGTGTTCATCTTTAGCTCTATACATATCACACATGGTCATTTGATACCTTTTTGTTATACAAACTTTTGATCAATTACATATCTCACACTGAGAACACACCAGGTCAGATTCCATCTCAAGGAAACAAGATCAATGCTCAGCAACGATTGCATCACATGTTGATGAGCGCTGTGCGCATCCTGTGTTTGCTCAGGCTTGTTTTTCTTCACACCTTTGATTGAGATGACATCATCACCTGACACTGATCCATGCAGGTGTGAACAAACCGTCTTCAGAGTTTCAGCACGCCACCATTAAATCAGCTAATCCGCTGAAAGAGTGTCATGGGACTTACCTGTGTTTGTATGTTTGTGTTTGTGTTTGTTACAGGTGTACAGGTAACTTTCACAATAAGAGTAAATAATTAATTGCCACAAACTATCACTTGTCTGACCTGAAATTGCTATAAGATTGTCACAATATTAGAATTTTAAACTTTGATATGATTGATTTGATAGGAAACTCAAATGATGTCGAAACCTGTTTTGATATATAGGCAACAACAATAAAAATCCTAGAAACCCAATATTGAATATTTTATTGTTTTAAGTTGTCAAAAATTGCAGACATACTCCTGCACACTGTCAACATGACAATAAGTTCATCTTAAAATGTTAACCTTTTATTGAGTTTTGGCTGTTTGTTTACTGATAACAACGTTTTGGGTGCCTGAAAACAAAAAGGTTTGAGAATATGTTCAGAGTGAAAACTTTAGAAAACAGCACCGTCTTTGCGTCATGTTAACTGCCAATATGCCGTTTTATTCCATTTCATTGAATCTGTAACCTTGTGACCTTGTGACAGGAGCATTATACGGTAAAATAAAATGTAAGAAAAACTAAATTAATCACACTTCACGGCGTCACCTGCTGAACCAAGGAAGAGCAGGCAGACGTTTAGAAACATTGAGAGTAGAAAAACAAGAAGAGAAGTATTAAGATGGATAAATAATAAAATCATCAAAAAGGGGCCAGCGGTAGTCTAGGAGCTTGAGCATAAAAACAAGTAGGAGCAGGCAGAACAACGCAAAAGCTTTTTTTTAGAAGGTCCTTTTTTTTTATGTCTCAAATGTCTGTGGTGTCCTCAGGTGGTCCAGATAGGGCAGCTGTGAAGAGTCGGAGTAGAATACCTAGTCCCCCATAGTTTGCAGCTAAGGCCTGGGAAGATGGAGACAGTTGGTGTTGGTGGATTCTTGTGGCAGTTTATTGGGTGAGCAGGTCCTTGAGGTAGTGTGGGCGCATGGATGGGGCATGGGTTTGATGTATAGTTGAGTGTCATCGGCATAGCAATGGAGTTGAATTCGATGCCTGCTGATAACGTGGCCGAGGGGGAGCCTGTGAGTAAAGAGGTATGGGCCAAGAAGTGATCCTTGAGGAACCCCACAGGCAACAGCCCTCCCAGAAAGATAAGATTTAAACCAGAGTTTGAGAGTTCCCTGTGTTCTCGTCCGAAGGCCTCTGCCTCTTCAGATCCTGCAGCCGGGCTCCTGTGAGGCCAAAATACTGTGGGCACACAGAGCCCAGTATAATACTGAATTTGTGGTCTGTGTAATGATGAAGGTGCAACTGCTGCAGCTGGTAATAGGTCACTCTTCATCTATCTGTCCATACGTTTTTTCCGTGATTGGATCCGAGCGCATTTTGGACACTTCTTCTCCACAAAACAACGTTTGTGAAAGCAGGCCCTGCACACTGTAAAATAAAAAAAGCAATATTAAAAGAGTATTTCTGCACTTTTAATAGTACAACTACAAATGTTGTGTCTGTTTTTAAGTTTTGTTTCCAACACTGTGGATGAAACGTAGAGTCTTTCCCAAACATGCAGCTCATTAACCTTTTGAGATATTACCATTGTGAAAACCTACATAATTAAATCCACAAATGTGTATATACTGTAGATTAAAAAATGCTTAACAAGAAACAAAAAATGTAAACACAGATACTCAAAGGCCTCACCTTATCTGCATTGTGTACACACTGCTTGCCTCGCTAATTTGCCACCATTCATGTGTACTGCTAAGGGGCTAGCAGTTTACACAAATACAACTCTTGATAAAAGCTAATGTTGTAATGTTGTTCTCTGTCTGCCGGGTGTGTTTCCCGTTTGTCTCTGATGTCCTCAAATCTCATGCTTAAGCCTGCGTTTTTTTTAAAAGCATGAGCTTTTATGATTCACTATTTTGCAGCAACATGCAGATAGATGTAGATTTTGTCTTTCCTGAATTTTAGTCATGGGTGTCATATGACTTGATGTTTATCCAAAGGTTAAAGTATAAACCAAGAAGAGAAATCATTAAATTGTAAAATAATGAGTGCTCAGAACGTACCTGGACAGCGCCTACACATGTCGGTCTGAAAAGGGAAGATGACGTCTTTTTCTCTGCAGAACTCACAGATGAAACCTCGGGCCAGACACAGCTGTGTGCGGACAAAGAGAAAAGTTAGATTCCACAGTCAATGCATAAAAAATCATCCTGAAGTTAGTCTCTTATTTTATACTTTAATGGATCTTATTGTATATTTTGTGTAGTGTAGTGTATATTTTCCAGATAGAGTGAAAACAGTGAGGGTTATTCCACTTTTTATCTGACCTGACAGTTTTCTACATGACCGATGGCAGAGTTCAGCACGGCCTGGGCCTGAGACACGAGCTGACCCTTCTTCACTCTCAGCAGGTCGTCCATGGAGAACAGGTGAGGCTGCTCAGTCAGGTGGGCAGGAAGCTGTTCAAACTCTGTCATCACCCTGAGACACACACACACACACACACACACACACACACACACACACACACACACACACATAGCTCTATTAAGCTTTAACCTGTCTGTGTTGCCCTCTGGTGGTCAGCGAGTATTTCACAGGTATCATTTTTATTGAGAGCTGATTATTATTAATAATGCTGCCACTGTAAAGTCTTTTGTATTGAATTTGAATTCTTCACAGTAGTTCACACTCTGTATAACAGAGTACTCCCTTAATTTCCCCTCATCAAATTTTAGGGATGAGAATCTTCGCTGCTCTCAAGATTCGACTCCATTATTATTATCCTGCCAACGATTTGACAGGAATATTTTAATTCACTCCAATAAAGATGATTTGATGAAATACATGTTGTGAATGTTTGTTGTTACCGTTTGGATAATCTGCAGGCCTTCAGCAGCTTCTTGATGCAAAGCAGCTGATCCTGGAGCTCCTGAGGAGAGGAGGAAGGAAGGAAGGAAGGAAGGAAGGAAGGAAAGATGAAATGAAGGAAGCCGATGAAAGCTCTTGACTGAAGTGACCAAACCTGCACATAACAGCGGCCACACTTATTTGTCCAATGTGACCCATTGCACTATTAAATAAAAGACAAAGCTATATTATATTATATTCATCTTCATCATATCTGTAGGGTTTGTAACTTTTTGTCCCAATAAGAAACTTTACTCTGCAGCTGCTGACATTTCGGGATCAGCGCTTTGACTCGTCCATTACTCAACAAGGTGATTCTGTATCGGTGTTTCCACACATGCACAAAACTCCTGAAACTTCCTGAATGTTTCGGGGTAAACTGCACAAACAGACACATTTTTAAGTCCCCTCTTTATCCTGTTAGCCTCCTTGTGAATCTTTCAGCGTGAAGTCGGGGTGAGCCGATGTGAGAACACAGCAGGAAATATTCAGGAAGATTCACGACCAGTGAGCGAGCAGCGGCCATGACGTTTCTATCACACATGTAGCATAAATAAAGGAGCAAATATTGTCATCATAGCATCAGACATTGTTGCTTTGTCTACCACTTTCACCTCAGTTGTTACTTTTATGTCATGTTCCAGCTACTGAGACCCCTCCCCACCCTGACAGGGACAGTCTCCCACTGTGTGAACAACCGACTTCAGAGATTTCAGAGGCAGTCCCCCTGAAATTTCAAAGAATTTTCAGGAGTGCATATGTGAAAATGTTTTGTCTTTTTGGTCATAACTGAGCGTGTTTTATAAGAACTGCAATGTTATCAATGTGTTTGTCCGCAGACTCCAGAGTATATACACATATCATGAAGAGACAGGGTGACATCTTAAAGGAGTCTGAAGGTCTGACTCACCCTGAACCTGCGGAGCTCCTTCACTCGGCCGTAGAGTTTTTTACCCACACAGCTCAGATCGAACAGCGGCTGAAACCAAACTGAGTCCAGCAGCTGTTTGGAGAAATCACTCACAGGGAACCTATTATTATATTATTATATTATAATAAATTAGAGTATTTTATAACAGAGTGTAGACGTTCATTTTCTGAGTTTATTTTTTATATTTCAGCTGAAAAGTGCAGTCTTTCTGAATGTTTGTCCGACCTGCTGAAGTCCCAGTGGGTCAGAACCCGTGCAGGAATCACAGCCTCAGAGCCACTGTGGCAGCAGTCACAGAAGTACCTGCAAATAAAATGACATATTCAACTTTATTCAAACAGGAGAATGCATCTTGTCTTGTTCCTCTAAAAGTTTCCCATAAATGATGTATATCTTCATTGGTTTTAAATATAGTCTTTTGTTTTGGTGAGGTTATCATCACGCTTCAGAAACAGACTTTGTTAACATTTTCACAGAGGAGAAACAGTGATGGATACGTTTGACTCTTAAAAGACAGCAGGAGGAGATTTTTCCTCACAAAACAACACTTAAATGTGAACAGGACAACATCAGCTAAAAGAAGGCGTAAAAAAAGTGTCCACAGGGGGGCGCCAAAATCCACACAAACCAAAAGTTCCTCACAGGAGCTTTAAAATATTGATTTGAACGTGCAGATTTTAACATTTATTGTAGCATCAAAGACTCATTAACATGAAAGTAATTCATTTTCTTTAGAAATATATAATATTTAAACATTTAATTTGACATACCTGCCCAGGTATTCACAGTACCGCAGTTTCTTTATGTACTCTGGTGGCAGAGAGAGGAGAACCAAGTTAAACAATAGTATTTTGATGTTACCGTATTATCCGTGTCCACAGCCTTTTAGAGGAGCATAAACATGACCCTGCGATCCCACCTCCATCACATGGATAAACTAGCACCATCTTGTGATAGCATCACATTAAATATCCCAGCCTGATAATGTTTTTGGTTGAACAGATTCAGATACAAATAATGACGTCTCTGCAGTATACTGCAAGACTAACGACCCTTGGTCTAGTTGAAATGTGGCCAGACTTCAAAGTCCGTCATACGACTCAAAAGCTGGGTCTACAGGACAGCGTCTTCTTTAAAATCAAATACTCACTGTGCTCTAATTCTGTTCCACAACCCGCACAAAGAAAGTTCTGCTGAGCGACAACGTCACTGCGTCTGAAAGAGAGAACACAACCTGTCATATCTATCGATCTATCCATCCATCCATCTATCAATCTATCTATCAGTGGGATGTAGACCTGTGGTTCGGCTGCACCGTGTAGATGATCTGGACTCGAGGTGGAGCCCAGCTCAGACATCCTCTCATCCTCGTTCTCAGTCTGATCTCCTCCGCCAGGCCGCTGCTGACCACCGTCACACATGCTCCACCAGGTAACTATGAATTAAAAAATCAGAGAGGAGGGCACATTTGACTCCTTAGACTGTTGATGTTAAGAAAATTAAGAACATTTCATTGAATACACCTGCCTGCATTCTTTCTTATGTTCAGCAGGGGGCAAAGGGAAGTCTGTTTCTATAGAAGTGAATGATAGTCCCACTGTCGGTGGATTTATTTCCTCCTCTCTAGTTTAAAGTCTTCTTCAATGCAGCGTGATGTTCATTTATTAATCATGCTCCCATTTTAGAGTCAAACAGGGGAGGCGGGATTGCTTGAAACCTGAGTGATAATAGTTTTATATCTGTTTCAATGTGTCAGCTGTTTGTGATCTGACCTCCAGCAGGGAGCTCCGCAGGCTCTGCCGTCCTCGTCTGGGACCGTCTGAAGGAAGCCAGCTCCTCCTGAACTCCAGCACCAGCTGCTGAGCCAGAGCCTCTGCACTGCATTATGGGAAAAAAAGACAAAAAAAGAGTCAGGGATCACTGAATGAGATAACAAACGTCAGGCTACATTGAGTTTGTGAGTGTGTTTGTGTTCACCTACTTTCTGAGAGAATCTCTTTGTGTGGTCAGAGAGTCAGCTCCACAGTCTGAAATAAAACACATTATAATTATAATACTATTGTATTATTTCGTATTTTTAGAATAAATATGAGAGCATGAGAGCTCATCTCTCCGTGCAGAGTGAAGGTGAAGACAGCTGCTCTCCACCTTCACTCTGCACAGATGTAATCCATTCAAAGTGAATCGTGGTGTGAGAAGTTCTCTACCTTCAAAGCCACTGTCGTTGGAGAGGATGGAGAAAGTCTTTGGTTGATGTTTAGCCTCTTCATACGCCACTCCCTCCTCTTCCTCCTGTGTGTGTTTGTGTGTGTGTGCGTAGGAGGAGTGTGTGTTTCTATGGGATGTCTGCATGTTTTTATCGGAGTGTGTGTGCGCGAGAATCTCTCGAACAGTGTTTCTGTGGTGTGAGCTCTGTGTCTGTTCGAGAGGTGTTTCATCCTCTGAAGAGCTTGTGTGTTGTTGTGTGCAGGTCGGACAGAGTGTGTGTTGTTGTGTGCAGGTCGGACAGTGTGTGTGTTGTTGTGTGCAGGTCGGACAGAGTGTGTGTTGTTGTGTGCAGGTCTGACAGTGTGTGTGTTGTTGTGTGCAGGCCTGACAGAGTGTGTGTTGTTGTGTGCAGGCCGGGCAGTGTGTGTGTTGTTGTGTGCAGGTCGGGCAGAGTGTGTGTTGTTGTGTGCAGGTCTGACAGTGTGTGTGTTGTTGTGTGCAGGTCGGACAGAGTGTGTGTTGTTGTGTGCAGGTCTGACAGTGTGTGTGTTGTTGTGTGCAGGCCTGACAGAGTGTGTGTTGTTGTGTGCAGGCCGGGCAGTGTGTGTGTTGTTGTGTGCAGGTCGGGCAGAGTGTGTGTTGTTGTGTGCAGGCCTGACAGAGTGTGTGTTGTTGTGTGCAGGCCGGGCAGAGTGTGTGTTGTTGTGTGTTCTGGTGTGTGTCCATCATTAACGTCCACTTCGCTCCCTCCAGCACCTCCAGCACCATGTCCACTACGATGAAATGAGCATTCTCCTGCAAACCGTAATGAGAAAAAAAAAAGATAAGATATCATCATGATTATCATAAACGTAGTCTCAGTGACGTCATCCTTTGGTTACTGAAGAAGAGTTATGAAGCCCTATGATGGTGGTCGCCATATTGGAAAGGCTGACTGTACCCAACCTTAGATCAATCTAGAAACAGACAATGAGTCTGAGCTGAGGCGGGGCTTAAAGCTCCTGAGAAACAGCTACTAGTCAACTCCACAAATTAAGCAAATTTATGAAAAACTCTTTGGCTTTATATCATTTTAAAAGCTAAGTTATAAAAAGAGCTATAGAGGCCAAAACTATTTTGTAACTAGGTTGTAAACCTGCTTTTTTTCTGCTCTCAAAGAGGACATTTTAATAAGGGACCTAATGGCGATTGACTCACTTTTGCAGTCGACCTCTAGTGGACACTCGACAAACTGCAGTTTCTTTTGCACATTTGCATTGACTTCATTTTTTAACACCGGAGGCTGCCGCTTCCAGGGTACTTGGAAAACTAACAGAAACATACTTGATGGGAAAAACACGACTGTATCTCTAAGCATGTAGTGTACCTTCTCCAGCTCAGTGTGGGTCTTTAAGAGGTCTGCAGAGAATTCTGGGACACCACGGCTCCTTCTCTGTCTGCTGACATGGGCTAGAGAGAGGCCACACACACACACACACACACACACGCACACACATGCAAATAGAGTATAGCCTTAGTGAAATCAACACTGAATCAAATGAACTATTTGCAATTTTTCAAATGCTTTAAATTGGGACTTTGGACGTACATATAAGTCCTTGAAGAATGAAGCTTAAGCTTAAACTCAAAAGTCGACGTGATTAGTGCAGACAGGAGGGGTAAATAAATGCTCTTCATTCATGTGTGTGCACACAAACTTAAGGCCACCCCTGCACAAACCTCTATCATACCTGATGAGTGAGGGGGTTGACATCTGAGGAGGCCCCGCCCTCTGTGCTCCTCAGCCAATCCCTGCTGTCCACTGAAGCGAAGGCGAGGTTCATCGCTCAGGTTTGATGAGACAGAAACACAGCGTGAGGACGAGTGAAGGTCCAGATCATCCAAAGTGGTGACCGACGCGGGCTGACGCTGATCCAGAGAGTCCGGTCTACAGGACGTTATTTCATACACATGAAGAATTGTAAAATATAGATCCACAGATTAAAGCAGGGGACAAAACGAACCCAAAATTTACCCTGAAATCTTCCTGAGTTGCTCATTCAAACATGTATAAGGCAGGAAATGTTTGGAGGAGAGAGTAGGGGATGACGCGCAGCACAGGCACGAGGTTTTGATTCCAACCCACTGCATGCTACTAAGACCCCTCTGTCCCCTCCTGCTGTCAAGAGGCCTGATTTTAACCAGCTTTTAACCACCTCATTGCGACAACATCAGACGTCTTCTTGAAAATTTTATTTTAAAATATGTCAACTCTGACAGTAACACTTTCTCCTCGATATTGTTGGAAGTCTGTCTGCAGCAGTCTGACACTTACTACTGGACAAAAACTAAAACATGAATGAGTCACAGTTCATCCTCCCTTCTGATCATTCTGAGGCCCCTTTACGATCAACCATTTCTGTGTTTTAAAGCTGCAGAGGAGGACTTTTCTCTTTTTTTTTTCTTTAATTTCCTAATCAAATGTAAAAGTCATCATCATCATTTAACTCAGGCGTCTGCTTGTTTTTACCTCGATGGATTGAAGCTATCTGTGCCTCCTCCTTGCCAGGAGACGGGTCGTTGTCGTCTGGAGATGACCGGACTGCTCCTGCGGAGGAGGAGTAGGAAGCTTTGGTCCTCTGGATGTCGAGGAGACGAGTCATCCTCGTGTCCTTTCATTCCTTCATCATCAGAGTGACTATAAGACGATCGGTCAATGTCGAGCAAGTCAGCGTCTACCAGGGAGTGGCGTGAGAGTGTGAAGACCTCTTTGTGTGTCCTCTTTGTTACAGTCAGGTGTGTGTGTTGATGTGGAGACGCTTCTCTGGTGTCTGCTGGAGTCAGGAGGAGACGTGGGACTGATCCTGAAAAAGCCATAAGATGGTTTTGGAGAGGAATTTCTCCTGAAGAACCTTAAAAGACGAAGAAGAGATTGACCTTTCAAAAAACTGTACATCAGCTGTTTCTATTGCGCACAGATTCATCCAACCTCACGGTGTTTGCTCTACAAACAGACTGAGGGGAAAAGGGAGCATGTTGCATGCAGACACCTCTGTACATTTTTTAGTATGCACACAAAGAACCTGAGCTTCTTAAAGTTTTTTTTTTTTTTTTTAATGTTAATCATCTTTACCGGTGCCTCTGTGTGCACAGCAGAATTAACAGCAGTCTGGGGAGTCCCTGAAGCTGCTGTAGAGTGAGTTCTGATGTGCAGCTGTTGGTTTAGAGTCCAGAGGATCTTACCCGTCTCTGCAGGGTCCACACACCAGCTGACATATCGTTGTCTCCTGAGGGAGGATGGCGAGTCCCGGCTGCAGCTTCCCATCTGTGAAGCTGAAGAAGAGAAAAAAAGTTTCCCAACAACGGCAACTTCAGCGCACCCTTTCTTCTGCAACTGTTCTTCCTGTGTTACTTAAAATACCAGTAATAATAAACTGTCAAGATGAGAGTACCACTTTTAAACTGGCCTGTTTTTTTAAGAGGTTTGAGATTTGTGGATTTGTAGAACTGTAGTTTTCTCAGCTCTGGCGGACTTAGTGACAGCAGATTTGAGAGCTAATCAGGATCCCAATGACGCTTTATGATCAATAAAAACTCAAAGTCCTAAGTCTGAAGATTCCTCCTCTCATTCACACGGGGGGGGCAATACAAGCAGTAATTAAACTCTCTCAAACATGGGCCTGAATATGGAAGTATGTCAGAGATAATGTTGTAAAAGTGATGTACTAAAAGAATCATTTCAGGTTTATGACTTTGCTTCATGTTTTTGGAGTTGCCAGCTTGTAGAAATCTGAGTTATTACACGATTTTTAAACCCTTCCTGCTCCACCGTGTGAAGCAACTCAGTGATTATTTCAGACATTTGGCAGGAAGTGCGTTCCTCTGCGTCATTGTGAGTTATAGAGAATTTAAGTTTATTTATTTCTTCCAGTATTTTCCCTCATGAGAAGTATTTTAAACGCTTTCTTTCGCTGAAGAAGTGTAAATACGTGACCTAAAGACCGCACATGCCCTCCTCCTGCAGGTTGTTTCAGAATCGAGAGGCCTCGTTTAAAACTTCTGCTTTTGGTTTTTAATCTCAACGTCTGGCAGACTGCCTGCTCGAGGCTGCACTCTGCAAATCTGATATTTCCATAAAGATGTGAAATTTAACTCTTGATTAGCTGATACAGATGTCAGCTTTGTTAAAGAGGACATATTATCCGCATTTCCCACCTTTTCAAACAGTCCCCTGTGGTCTAAATGAAACATCTGTGCTGTGCTTTGGTCAAAATATAACATGAATCAAGCACCACAAACAAAGGACTAGATGGGTTTATTTCACATTTTGTGGGTCTGTAGACACTCAGGTTATCCAAATATATGTTCAAACACACTGTAGAAGTAGATTTTTTATAATATGTCCCCCTTAAGATTAAATGACAGGTTTTTTTGTATTTCTTTGAGAAAATAGATGTTTAAAATCTGATCAAACTTTTTTGTCACGTCACAAACATGATATAAACTCATGAAGACTGGGAATTATAACCTCCGCTCGGTCGTTTTCTTCTCCTGATTTCTGTTTTAGAGGTTAAATGTAATTCCTGGTCAAACACTGTTCACATTACAAGATTAAAAAAACGCTGTATAAAATATCACGCAGACTAAGGTTATCTTGATACCAGATATTTAAATGATGTGATATGATTCCAGTAAAATCTATAACAACATTGATACCAGGATGTTGTCAGTGGTTCTGCGATGTTTGATTTGGTATTTTGCAATACTCGCAATCATAAATCAGAGATTGTATCGATGCAGAACTCAAAGTATCAAAGAGTATCAAAGAAGTGGAAAGTTTGACAACCTCGGTGCTGACAACAAATTAAACTTTAAACTATGACCCTGTAAACTGCCTTTTTTTTAACAAGTCCCAGATCTTCTGCTGCTGTGATCACTTCTTTAATTCTTCAGATCAGTTTTATTTAACCCTTTCATTATTCACTGGATATACAGCCTTTAATGTTCTCTCTATACTAAGAAAAAATCCAGTTAAACAGACAAGAATGAAAACAAAACGGTCTGTAGTGAAAGAAATTATATGGAAATAAACCTTGTATGTCATTATTTCTAACATTTACAGACAACACAAGAATTGATAGACTGAATATAGAGTCTTTAAAAACAGATTGACTTGAAAACGGTTTCATGAGTAGGCATAGAGCTGCTCTGATTGTGCACAATAAAAACAAAGAACCTTTTTCTGTTTCAGTTCAAATCAAAGTGAGCGGGACCACAGAAGAGAGAGCAGCACTGAATGAGACACAGACATGAAAATAATAAAGAAGTTACTCACCGTTTAAGAAACATCCATTAGAGGCTGAAGTGACTGATAGACATATTAAAAACCTGCAGCAGGAAGCAGCAGGAAGTGCTGCGTGTGATTATTATCACTTCCTCATTTCAACAGAAACATGTTACATCTCTATGTGGCCGAGCTGTCAGCTTTCTGCTTTAAAAAAACGCATCATAGTAAGAGACAGATGAAGGTTTTAATAAAGTGATTTACACTGAAACCAGACCAGAAATGTCCTCAAAAGTAGACATACTGTGCAAAAGTCTGAGGCCAATGCTAGCTTTTTTTAGGATTAATATTTCTAAAGAAATAAGTGTAAACTGCCGAAACAACAAATATAATGTCAGCCTCAGACTTTTGCCCAGTCAATGGTTTTTGTTCCTCACTTCCTCTTTAATCTGAAACTATTTTAATGACGAAAAGTTTCATTTTGCCTCAACCATGTTTTTATTTTTTTCACTTTTTAAATATTTTACATAATTCACTAGTCCACTTCATACTAATAAAGTACTTCTTCTTCCTCTTCTTCTTTTTCTTCTCTCTGTGCATGTTTGCAGAAGAATAAGAGAGCCTGAAGAATAGTTATTTCGAGCAGAGAAGAAACAAGAAGTATAACTCACAACTCAACTCTGGTTTTAGATGTATTACAGGAGAAAAATGTAGCAGAAGTTCAGGCTCTGCAGTAATCTAAGTGCAGACTTCTAAGTAATCCCTGGTCTGTGGAGTTCCCCAAGGTTCCGTCCTCGGCCCAGTTCTGTTTTCCTTGTACCATGTCCACTTGGCCACAAAATAAACAGCTTCAAAGTGATTTCTTATATCAATTATGTAGATGACTTCCAATCTAACATTTACACTCCAAACTGTCAAATCCACTGAGATGCTTTAGCACCACTAAACATTGGATCACAGTTTAACATTTACAAGGGCCTTTGTAGACTGAAATCAGATTTCATACTGGAAGTGCCTGTTTACACAGAACCGATGCAGCTCAGCACTTTCAGCGCTCAGCATCTAAAGAACAAAAAAAGTCCTTGGCGTCAACTTTCTGCCACTGCGCTCTCAGCCCTCTGTGTATTGGCTCTTACACTCGCTATTTGGACTGAAGTTGTTCCACCCTTGATCCGCCATCGGCGGCTCATGCTTCCTAAACACCATAATGCAATGTGAATTTACAGACCAGGACACCAATATTACTCCGTTATGGATAATGTTTCAAACTGCAATCTGAAGAGGGTTAATCTCACTTCTCCCTCACATATTATCCTCCTTTACAACAAGTTTAAATAAGTCTCAGAGCACCCAGAAACATGTCTGTGAAGTTTCTTGTTCTAAATCCACTCTGATCCTGTATTTGATCATGCCTATAAACCCCTCTATTTCAGCCCTGCTCAGAACAGGCTGTTTCTGTGTCTGTACCTTTAAATGTAAATGAGCTGTATCTGACCACGCCCCTCCCTGGAAGGGCTTGGGTGTACTCGGGCATTCTCGCTCCATGTCCTATTATTTACGGTGAGAAGGCAGACTCAGAGGGCAGAACAAACACCTAGCTGTGGGAGTGTCACCCACCTGGGGGAGGGGTTACTGCCCTTTGTGATGTCATGAAGGGAAAATCTCCAAACGGCCTGTTTGAGCACACATTTTCTGAAAAGTAGAGCAGGCAAAATGATAGACTTTTCTCATCATTGGGGGGTTTGTAGACAGACTAAAGACACATATTAGTGTTAGAGAAACATTGTGAAGTGTCTTTTGCATAAAATGTGACCTTTAAAGGAACAATTTCAGGCCTAAGCTGCTACTAGTGCTGAACACATTGTTTTCAAGGTTTTCTTTGTAAAATGTCTTTCCTGTTTTTGCTGTTTGTCAAAGCACTAAACCTGTGTTTTTAAAAGGTGCTATATAAATAAAGTTATTATTATTATTATTATTATTATTATTATTATTATTATTAATAATAATAATAAATTAAAGTGAGATTAAACATACAGACCTTAAAGTCACTACCCAGGGAAGTAGAAGTCCTCCCATTGTTATTAATTTTACATTTTGGAAAACTCAGTCAAGTTATCATGTGATGATATGATTAGAATAAAAGTTAACATCAGTTTAATCCTTTGATTGTGTTTTACATCAGTGTCCAAAAAGGTCTCCCAAGTTTAAAAGAACAAACGTGTTCCCACACAGACTGTAATCAGAGATCAGCTCTGTGTATCTGCTGAGGCAGGCTGCTTACATAAACCGCTGACTGAGCGCACACACACACACACACACACACACACACACACACACACACACACACACACACACACACACACACACACACACACACACACACACACACACACACACACACACACACACACACACACACACACACACAGAGATCAGATGGTTGTAAATAAGGGTTTTTACCTGCAACATGAAGCAGCTTTTTCTCTGCTGACGGAGCTGAACTCACACCTGCTTTCAATCAAACTATTAAACACATGTTTTGTTCTTTGTTTGGAATTATTACATCATCAAATCCATAAATAATCGTACATGACGTAATCTGGCAAACTCCACAAATTTTAGGCATCATCAAAGAATGTAGCCTATATAAAGATATAAAACAAGGAGCAAAGTTTAGTAATAAACTTCAGTTTCCGTGTTTAAAGCTCTTGTGAGAAATATTCTTTTTGTGTTGACTTTGGTGACCTCTAAAACAAGCGGTGACTCTTATCTGTTTTATTTCTCCCGGTATGCGTGTGTATGTGTAAGTAGTGTTTCATTTTTTAATTTTTTTTTTTTACAAATATCACATGTGTCGTCTTTTAGCAGCCAAAAATATCACGCACTGTGAATATTTCTGCATTTCTTAAAGTCTAATGTGTCTGTTTTAACTCTAAAACTGAGCTAGAGACAAAGGCTGCAAATTAAGCCTATGAATACTTTTTTCTATTTTTGGTTTGATGTACACATAAAGGCTACTAAAACGGCATAATTAAAATGTCAATATCGTTTGCAGTTTTGTGTGTGTGATCCATCTGGTAAAAAAAAAACATTAAACATTAAAACAACATCCAGTTTCACTCGTCAGAATTAACACTGTCGTGCTGTAGTGACTGAGTCTTGCCAGCAGGTGTCACTGGTGCTTAAGTATCCTTCGTTGTTATTGCCTGCTGCTTCAGAGCTGCTAGTCCAGTGCGCATGCGCAGTGAGTGTGCTGCGTCAAGTCAAAAGACTGCAGAGAGAAAAGAGAAATCTGTCTCAAGAATAAAATATGTAAAGGAAACTTGAGAAATGGAAATAAAATGTGTAAACCTTTACATTTTATGAAAACAACAACAAAGCAAAGAAACAAAAATAACCTGATGTGTTAAACTCAGTTAGATTCAGTAATCTAACTGAGTACCATAAAGATTTTCGACTGAACAATATGATGTAAACAAGGTGATATGGTATTATTTATTAAGCGTGTTGAACAGCAAATCCAATGATACAAATACAGTATCTTTGACGTGAAGAGGTAGATTTGTTTTTGTATAATTGGGAAAATTACTCTTATTAAACTTTTAACAAATCACAGGTACACATATGATGATGATGTATCTTAAGATTTAACGTTAACGTATGCCTACTTTTTAAATCTCTTGATGAACCAGAGCCTCGTTACCTCGGTGACTCCTTAATCCCCCCATGAACCGGGTGGTCACCTCAAGTTTATCTTTGATTATTAATCCTCTAAATTATCCTTGTTTAAAATTATTCACCAAAGAAAGAGACTATTTTGCAGATACAATAAAAAAAAAAGGAATCTGTAATTCATTTGAGTTTTATTTTGAAGTTAATGAACGGATGTTGTGACGTAGTAGTTTCTACCGTTTTGACGCACCGCGCGGACAGGGAGGCGATGCGGCGACGAGAAACGAAGAGGAAACTGAACGCGCGTCACGGCACGGCACGAGAATCTGTGCTCCTTCTGTTTGTCTGAACGTTAGCTCATCCCGCGTGCTTTCTTTATTCACGGATACTGAACGACCCGCGCGCACACACACACACACACACACACACACACACACACCGGGAGAACAGGCGGAGAGAGGGATCACTATGGCGACGTTGGGACCGGAGTCCGCCCGTCCCCCGCTGTCCCAGCTCGGTTCTTCTCCGTCGATCCAGAATCACCTCGGCGGCGCCAATAACCTGCCCCCGAACCGGGGCTTGGAGCGCGCGCTGGAGGAGGCAGCGGCCAGCGGGGTGCTCAACCTCAGCTCCCGCAAACTGAAGGAGTTCCCCCGGACGGCCGCAAACCACGACCTGACGGACACCGTTGAAGCAGGTAGGAACCGCAGAGGCGTCTTTACAATGGGATACAGAAGCGCGTGGACCCCCTGCTTAGCGTACGTTGTGCTGCAGGACCGTGAAGGCATCAGAATCTGAGGATGTTTAGCCTTTTAAACCAGGAGGTAGAACCCAAACCAGGAGGTAGAATCCTAACCCGGTTGGTTCTGGTTGGCCTGTGGGTCTCTTGTGTTATAGCATATGTGCTTGATTCTGAACTCCTCTCAGTTCGGTGTTAGCCCCCTGATAGACGGATGCGTCCTCTTCTGTCAGGTCTGTCACATGTCTGGATTTGGGTCCTACACATTTTGAGTCCTGGTGTGTCCACGTTGAAGTAAACGTTGCCAGGTTGTTTCTGTTGAGTGGGCCTGTGGTGGAATTCCCCCCACACTTCCTTAAATCCAATGAGTGATGTAAACAGGCTGATGGAGCACTCAGGAGGAAGGTTGTTGAGTTTTTGATACTTTACAACCACAGTTATTATAAAATGATACAATCTCTCTTATTTAATGATTGATACACACGTACCAAAGCATTTGGTCAATGGCTACACAGTGTGCAGATATTTTCTGAAATTTGTGGTAATTATAAACAATACCAAATATTGAGTGTCTAAGACTTCAATTTTTGTTGGCATGGTGTCCAAATAGGTATCAATCGTTTGTTTTTTTTGTTTGGTTTTTGGTAAACTTCCTGTTTGGTTTTCATCTCTGCTATCTTAGATTTTTACATGCTAACATCAGTGTGAGCTCCAGCATCGATCTGCACAGGTTTGAAAAAGGAGCTTGTTTGGCTAGTTCACTCATATGAAATCAAATTAGCTGGTCACAAACAGATAGCATTACGCTGTAAGGGCTCAGTTCACAGCGTAGACTGTAAATTAATCTGGACGGAGCAACAGTCTCCTGGGAGTGAAGCCAAAATATTTGGAGCCCCCGCTTATGACTGGCTGCAGGAAAGGTTGTAAACCCAGCCTCCTCCTCCGTGTTAACAGGCGGGACATGGGTCAAGCTAAAGTTATCACCAAGCAGCTACTTTCTGTGTTGAAAAATGGAGCAATTGTGTACGTAACATCAAACTGCAGTTCCTCGAGTGTCCTCTTGAGGCTGGCTCCAAAAGACCCGGAAGTCACATACCCGCCCATATTAAAATGTCTGTTTTGACAGGAGAGATTCTCATGTTCATAGCCCGGTACAGTCAAACAATTTTGGTCTGATTAGTTATTGTCTTTCTGGAGGATTCATTTTTTATCCTTCACCTCTTTTGATTTCATGAAGGATAAGAGCTTCACTTTTGTACAATGGAAGGAGACAGAGACGCACTGACGCTCCATATTAAAATACAGTCACTGTTGTTAGCATGCTTTCTAGCTTACTGCTTATGGTATCAATTCATGAGGATAGGTCTTGTATGAGATACATGTTTACTTTCCCCAGGGACCAGAAACCTTTGGAGGAACACCGAATATGTTATTTTTGTCCCCCCGTTTGTGTCCCTACTTAACAACAAATAGAAACATCCAATTGCACTTTCATAATAAAGCTTGCTGATACAACTCTATTAAAGCCTGCAAATAACTTATTCTAATTTTTATGAGCATTGAGCAATGATGTTTGATAGTTTCATCTACATGCAAACATGAGTACATCATCAGCGTACGTACAAACTCAACATGCAACAACATGCTGCAAAAAAAAATAGGAGACTTGCTGTAATACTTATTCTGCAGAGAACAATCTGCTGTCACCAGTTTGCAGGCAGTTCATTTGAATCCTTGAAAACTAGTTTCTGGTTTTCAAAGTTCCCGGTATTCTCGATGGAAATGTGACTTTTGCGAGATCTGCTGACATCTTAATAGAGCACA
Source organism: Labrus mixtus (assembly GCF_963584025.1). Taxonomy (NCBI): domain Eukaryota; kingdom Metazoa; phylum Chordata; class Actinopteri; order Labriformes; family Labridae; genus Labrus; species Labrus mixtus. The sequence continues at coordinate 9,342,302 of NC_083624.1, forward strand.
GGGTTTGGTTTGTGCTCACCGCAGCTTTTAAAAAAAAAAAAAATCACTGTGAAATTGTTTTTTCTGAAAACAGAAGAGAACTGAGTGAATGGTGAGTTCTGTGGATTACCCAGACTAAGAGGGACCTCCTTGATTTTGGTTAAGAGGGACACAAACCAAACATCGACATGTAAATGTGAAACCTTCTTCTTCTATGGTTTGTCTGTTCTTGTGTCGGCAGCAGGACCAAGAGGGTGCTCGACCCTGTTGCAGTCGGACTGTGGAGTCTCAGTGATGTCATAGTGCTGAACTTCACTTTGTTTATAGACCAAAAAAGAAATGTGGCTTACATAATCAGCAGGGAGGCTCGCTGTTACAGAAACACAGACAGCAGAGAGAACGGGGCAGAAACAGAGCAGTGCTGCAGGGCTACCGGGGTTTGAGTTTCACCTGCTCATAGTTTCAGCTTTTTAAGGGGTGTCAAGATGAAGACAGCTCAGAGGGTTTGGCTCTGATGTGTCAGGATTTTCTCAGTGGTTCTGTAATGCTTGAGGGTGACTGCTCTTTTGTCTATTTGTTATTAAATATAAAACCGCTAAATGTGTTTCGCACTCACTCAGAGGTGATAAGATTTAGTCTCTGATCAAACTATCAGATTATAGGCATTACAAAGAAGAAGATGTTTCCACTGTGATGTCACACTTTGGTTTGTGGCTACTGTTTTGACATTTTGCCATCTTGGTTGTTGGAGCCAGAGACGACCATATTTGGACGAGAGGGTGGAGCCTGAGAGAAGCAAGGGGTCAACAAGCTACATGTAAGGTTGCCACAATACCACAACTTTAAAACTTCAATATGATTCTTGAAAAATCAACGATACCTAAATCTGTTTCTATACCAAAGCAACTAAAATAGAAGTCTTAGGCGTCCAATATCAGGTTATTTGTTGTTTTTAAGTTTAAAAAAATTGCAGACAATCTTGTGCAAACTGTCTAAATTGCAGAAATATGTTCACGATTGCAGGAATTTTCTTTCAATGTTTGGTGGATACCTGTCTTGTGAAATAGATAGATAGATAGATCGATACATTTTTTTAAAGTTTGGATTCTTTTTGATACTATCCTTCACTAGCTATACTATAAAATAGATTGTACATCTACCGGACAAGGTTTTATATTTGGTGTAGGTGACTGGAGTTGTGGACAATCTGAAAAAAGGCTGCAACAGCACAAACACGGCCCAGGGGTTGAAGTTCAGAGACTGAATTAGCTGAAATGACACCTAGCAGACAGTTAGCAGCTCCCACCTGTCACTCAAAGAGCCCCCTAATTCTACACTCAATTGCAGCCTTGTAAATGTAAACAAGTTGTATAAAAATTCAGCCCTTACAGTTGTCATAAAGAGAGAAATTAGCTACAGAGACAGAAACTGTTGTTGTACCAGGATGTAAACATGTTTATTTTTTCTGTAAAGTTAGACATTTTAGCATGGGGCTCTATGGAGATTGATTCACTGCAGGAGACAGCCTCGAGTGGACACTAGAGGAAATGAAAGTTTTGGAACATGTGCACTACATCTTGTTACATATCCTTTACCACATTTCAAATAAAGTGTCCAAGTTTGAAACAAAAAAATTAGGTTTTAACGATTTCATTATGTTGTCTTATCAGACCGTTTCTTGTGTTTTGGCTACAACAAATAATGATACTCCACCTGCTGTTTCCTCGTATGAAGCTTTCTTTCTTGTGGTGAAGAAATTAGCATGATTACAGGTGGATTACTGGTCTATTTTCTTGGTTATTGTGTTTGCATGATGTGAACTCATCAGGTCTGATGAGCAGCAGCAGCTCTGCATAGTCATATCATCAGTGATGCAGAATCCTGCAGCTCTGTGGGTGATTATTTGAAATCTGACCTGCACACTCACATGTTCAGTGGACTCTGTGTTTATCAGAATTTTAGGGTTTTATTATTCAGTGAAGGATTTGGTATCCCAATTCATAGAACCGGGGATTTTAGTATTTGTCCTTTTTATCATTTTGAACACAGATCTGTCAGGATTGATACTCACGTGTCTTAACTTTAACAGGTTTTTATGAAGATCTCAAGCAAACTACAGCGAGAATGTTACAGTTCACATGAACTGCTTTCGTTGGTCAGGACCCACTTTACAAATTGAACACAATATGTGTTCTTTGGCAGAATCGTTGGATTCCGGTCACTCACCGATCTATTGGTGCTCCTTTATGACCGACAGGATTATCAGACCAATCCGCTGTGTGTGTGTGGAAGCTTCATGTTGTGATCACCTGAATGAACAGACATCATGTGTGTGTTTATCAGAGCGTTAATATCTGATTGTTCAAATAGTTCTAGTCTGATCACACGAGAACTCAGATCAACCCCCATGATGTTAGATAAGTCAGAGCAAACTGTCTAACACACACACACACACACACACACACACACTGACTGTGGTTCAGAGTAGTTTCATATCAGCGGCCAACAGGCCTGAACCTGCAGTGAAACAAACTGGAGCTTCCTGTAACTGATAGTCGAGTCTGACTGGAACAGAAAGCTGATGTTTAGTAATCGACGTGCTGTGTCACAAATTTGTTCTCGGATTTTAAAGATGGCTGATATCAGAAGAGTTCTGGATCAGGAAGGTTCATGTGGGTGATTCAAACCAAACCAACCAGTCAGCCTGTTCTCTGTCTGTTCATGGTGGTATACACTGTAAGGCTTACAGTGTAAGCTAAGGGTGACAGAGTGTGTATGTGTGTGTTTGTGTGTGTGTGTGTGTGTGTCCATGTTGCCGTGACGTTATGTTGTGATGTTAGCTTATACCAGGCGATAACGACACTACACAAAAACAACATGCCAAAATGTCCACAGGTAGAACTAGCACGATGCTATCGGTGCGATTGGTTTAATTACAGTAAAAGTGGACTAACATGCTAATAAACACTGTAGTGTAACGTTTCTGTTGATGCACGGAGCAGCCATGTTGGATTTTAACTCGAGCCACCGCCAAGACAGACTCGAGCTACCGCCAAGTTCTCAAGTCAGAAGTCCGACTTCAGGGGGCGTTCCTGATGACATATCAGACGGAGAACTCTGAATTTGCAGACTTCCTCGATCAAATGGAACGCACCATGTCCCTCGAGCACGTTAAGAAGATTGAACTTTTGCGGTAGAATTTGGAGAGACCCTCTGGTAGTGTGCTAGCTTAGCTAACGAGCTAACACACACATATATGTGAAAACGAGGCATAAGGGTAGGAAGCCCAAATGGTTGTTGTTGTGTCTTAGTGTTATACTCCAGGGTTAAGTCGTGCTAACGGCGCAAATCTGAGAACCTGTTTTCATTTCAAAGCTTCTAGATGGATCAGAAAGTACTCAGCCAATTGATACTGAAAGTCTGGAGACACATCTGGACATAGTTTAAAAACATAACTAACCTCTAAGCTGCAATCAGGAAGTGTGGAGTACGTTTTACTTTCTGTTCTTCTTCTGCTGTTTCTGCTCCACAAACTGCTGCTGAGAGGAGGGGAAGCATCACACACTCCTCCTGTGACCTGCTGTTTTCTGTCCTCTTCTGCAGCTCTGAAAATAACCCGTGTGATGAATAATAAAATAGAGGTTTGATTAAAATGTATTTGTGTGCAGCAGCCTACGTTAAAGCTTCAGGCTCTGCAGTTTTTCATTCTGTACGTTCATATCACTCATATTGACAGAGACTACATCCTCGTGTGTGTGTCCATATATATATGTGTGTGTGTGTGTGTGTATGTGTGTTTAAGCCACGCAGAGATAAGAGATTACATACGATCACATGATTTAGATTCTCTCTACAACTAATCGGCAGGATTTTCAGGTGTGACTGACCTCCATCTCTGCAAACATCAGAATCATAAATCATGAAAAAAAAAAACAGATTTCAGATCTGCTGCTCAAACATCAGGTTTTCCTCAGACCACGTCCTTTATTTCAGAGTTATTTTTTATTTTTTTAGCTCTTTTTATGTCATCACTGATGTGAGTCGGTCAGTGATGATGGGGCTGTGTCTTTCCTTTATTCATCCTGTGTAGCAGTTTTAGCAGTTTGAGGGCGGTTCCCTTTAAAGGACAAAGAGGATACATGATCAATCGATTGGCTAAAAATGCAACAATATAAATTATTCTACAATTAATTTTGCAGACGCTTTTTATCCAAAGTGACGCCGATCAGAACAACACAAGTGAGGATCTAGAGAGGAGGAAACAACGTTAGGGAGTGCAAACGAACAGCTTTAAGTCTGATCGGACACACAGGTGCTGACAGGAAGTGACCAGAGGAGCTGACAGGAAGTGACCAGAGGAGCTGACAGGAAGTGACCAGAGGAGCTGACAGGAAGTGACCAGAGGTGCTGACGGGAAGTGACCAGAGGCAAAGCACTTCTGATCACCTGAAAAAGCATTCAAGTTAATATATCATCATCAGCTGTTCTTCTGTTTACATACTTTCTCATTCCGTCGATCATTAAATTAGCAAAGATATTTTAGTTTTAAAACATGTACTTCAAAAAGTGTCGGCCTTTTTGCCAGCCTTATTGTCACTTTCTGATTTTAGAGCAAAGTGAATACTTCAATATCAGAACAATGCTTCAATATAAATTAACATGTTCCGTATAAACCGGTGTATAAGACACACTTTTAATACCTGTTTTTTTCTGTACGTTTGTACAGACACTTTTTTTTTTTCATATACCAGCGCAGACCAAAACAGACTGCTTCTTATATACCGGTGTGATTTATATTCTGGATTGACTTATTGAACTCTCACACCATCTAAAAATGACCCTTCTCGTCATGATTCATCCTCTGGGGACCAAGACTGCAGACTTTTGTTTAGTTATCACCATGCTGTTATTAAAACTGAGCTTTTTAATTTGATCTGATTTCTTTTTATTTTGCAGATATCGAGTAGATCTTTGTTGTAATTATGTTTAAGTTAAGTGTTGATATTCTAGTTTTCAATGTGTGGATGGAGTCATGATGTGAGTCTGAGGCGTGATACACCTCCCAGTTCAACAAGCCTCACTTCCTCTTCCACACTGCTCTTCCTTCCCTTACACACACAGACACACACACACACACACACACACACACACACACACACACACACACACACACACACACAGAGGAAGCTGTGGATTCTCAAGAATGCTGTGTGGTGTTGGTAAGAGGAGGGTCTATCCGCTCTGCGTTTCCCACCACACCTGAACGTAACGACAGCTCGGACAAACACACACACACACACACACACACACACACACACACACACACACACACACACACACACACCCTCACACACTTATTTATGCATGTGAAGACACTCACACCAACGTTCTGCCAATTTTAATGCAGCAAAAGCTGAATAATAAAATAAGTTGTTTTTATGTAAAGACCATTTAAAAAAAACATTATTTACTTAAACTAACCCTGAGCCTGACCTTCAACCTCATAGATACATCCTTTAACATGAACCCCCCACGGCCCCTGACCCTCTGTCTGTAACTTGGACGTGGTGTCCACAGAGGGTCTGTATGGGGGAGGGGCTCGTCTTCATGCATACTGAATGAAGCAGTAAATGAAACAGTTAATGGAGGAGTTAATGGTTTCTCTCAGAGGATTGAACAGCTGTAAAGAGCAGATTAATACTCGGCTGAGACAAAAGAATCAATAGGACCAGACGAGACGGGAGTGAAGGTCAGGTAGAGGATGATTAATGTCGAATAACAGCCGTAGAACCAATAGATCTCAGTAATAAACATCTTACAGTGTTTGTGGTCAGGATTAGAAACCACAGCGAGCGGGGAAACCGGGTGTAGAATATGGAGGAGGCAGACTAGTCAACCAAATGATTAAACGTTGTCACCCTCGCTCGTCAGCACCAGAAATAGACAGTTAACCTAATTACTCGAGCTGGGCAATTAATCGAGTTTCAGCGTCAATCGTTTGAAATTCAAGGATTTGATCGAGATGGAACAATGAGTGTGCCACACGCCGTGTTGCACAGTCCAGTTTGTCTGACCAGTGTGACCGCTCCGCACACTTCCTTGGCCATGGCACGCTTCGGCACGGTACAATTCATGCACGAGCGCAAGCACTTTTCAGTTGCCTTTAAACATTAGCTGTGATTTTGTTTTTCAATGTGATTGGGAAAATGGAAAGAAAACGGGTACATGCAGTATGGGTTTGGACAGTGGTATCTCCATCTGACAGTTTTCACTGTTTTCTCACCTTCAGACTAGTCGACTGGTCTGACTGTATATCAGCTTTTTATCAACTGGATAATCAGTCAGTAGGAACATCCCTAGTGTTGATCCTGAACACTGGTTGTGTTGTGAGTCTCTATGGGACACTGCGAGGTGGAGCAGTGACGGCTGAGATGCTGGTCTTCTCCCTCGCACATAGACAGGAAGTGACCGCTCCCCTCCACATTGTTTTCTGCCCTGATAATTTCCTGTCCAAACCAAGGATCCCCCCCCGCCCCTTAAAAAAACCTGTACAGAACAGCTACAGTGACCAATGGTTTGCAAACATCAGACTTTCTGCAGAAGTACAGTAAATGGTTGCATTAATACAGCACTTTGATTAAAGTGCCTGATACTGACAGACATGTTACGACTCAGCTTGAGTCATGCAGACCAGTTGTTGTAGTAGTTATTTTGTCTAATTTCTGATTATATGAAACATGAACAAAACTTGCACGTCTTTGGTCCACCTTTTTTTTTTTTTTTTTTGAAGAGTGAGTCATCGTGAGTTCATAGAGGATCTTTGTCCACCAGCCAGGTCATGACACCTGATCACAGCAGGAAGGTTTCTCTTTTCTTGGATCTCTGACACCGCCGAGTGTGACCTCAGGCTGTGACATCGTTTACACACTGTTACCATGGAGATGATGTCCCACATTACATCACATATTCACGATTTTTTTTCCTGCACTTCCTGTAAAACAATCCTCCACTGAGCACCAGATTAAATCACAAGTGTGTGTGTGTGTGTGTGTATGTGTGTGTTTGTGTGTGAGAGTGTGTGTGTGTGTGTGTGAGATGAGGTCATATCTCGTGTTTGTGCCCAAATTAGGTCTTTAGAGTTTTTTTTTCTATCAGTGTTTGTGATCTGCTGCTCTGATCAGAGAGACTGTGAAGCTGTGATGTAGAGCAGAAAATAGAAACACACACACATAAAACAGGAACACACACAAACCAGACGTCTGTCTAGTAATAGAAACATGTATCTGTGCAGAACTTGGACTCGTTGACACCATCAGAAGGCAGACAAAATAATGAACGAGTACTCTTTCATTTGCAGATAAATATTTTTTTACCATCAAATACACGTCTGACACACACCTCTCGGTGGTCTGCTGTTTTTTTCTGCTGTGTGCTGCTCATCAGTAGTTGTCTGTAGGACAGTGGTTGTGAATGATATGGCTTGCGATGGTAACACTTGAGCCTGTGCTGAGAGCTGTCCATGAGTCCATTTTCCCAAATCAGCCCTCAGATCTGCTGCTCTTCATCAAACATCTTTTCTCTCGTAGCTGTTGTTTGCAGTGACCGGCGGTTTCCACAGGATCTGTATTCTGCTCCGTTTGACGGCGTGCGGCCTACCCCACTGGGTCCGTTTCTGAAGCGTAAGTGCAGCAGATCACAGCTGGATTCACGAGTTCACGAGAGAACTACAAGATCCCGCGGGACAAGGAGAATAACATGCAAACAACAGGTTACTTTGCCCGTTGTTGATTTCTAATTGGGTGCCTGTTTTGATGTAATGTTGATAAAGTGATGGATACGATCAGGAGTCTGTATTCTTTGTTTTATTTTGAAATTGACAGGATGTTTTATTGGTTCCCTTGTCTGACTTCCTGTCAGTGCTTGCGGCGGGCTTTGTTGAAAATAGACGCATACTTGGAGCGGAGTGTTGCTGCTGGATCGTGCTGGAGACGGGAGTGCGGTGGAAACACGAGCGTTGTCGACCCTGCAAAGAAAGCAATCGAGTTAATGCACTCAGTTTGCTTTGAGGTCACATCTCACATTTTCTTTTGCTTAGTCTTATAATGAATGTTTAGTTCATTAAGGTTCACAAATTACAGGTCAGAGTGAGACCTCCTGATTCACACGATGAGATCGGCTCAAATACAATCACACATTATTTATTGTAATTCACCTCGTCTGGACTTTAAGACATGGATTTATGGATTTATGTCTGTCTCCTTTTACCCATAATCCTCTTTGATTTGTGTGCGTCTTTAGTGGGATTAGATGGTGTTCTTACTAAATCACACCGTAGGGGTCAATAGAGGATGTATGAGCTGCTCTGTGTCAAATATAAAACATCTCAATGAGGTGAAAATAACAAATATTAAAATTAACCCAAACAAGAGAAGTAAATCATACAGCCACGTCCGCATTGAAGAGAGAATATTATTTTAATTCTTAAATCAGCTCTAAAGGTTAACAAATCATTTCCTCCTCTTTGTGTAATAAAGATCAGCTTTTCCTAAAAGTGAGATGTTCGAGTGTCCTGACAGACGCCAAAATCCCTCTGAATAAATAAACAGGAGCACTCTCTCATCCTCCAAATGTAGGCCAACACACACACACACACACAGACACACACACACAGACACACATACATACACACACATACATAAATACACACACACACACACACCTTTATCTCCCACTTAAATCCCCCTGGCAGCACCCTGGCATCCAAACATCTCTCTCTCTCTGTCTCTCTCTCTCTTACACACACACACACACACACACACACACACACACACACACACACACCAGTAACTGGTTCAGCGTAACGAGCACACACACTTTCCATACCACTCTCCTCCTGCAGGCTAATCCTAACACACCATGAAGCACACGCCAGCATACATTAGGACGCATATGTTCAAGAAAACACAAACACACACACACATGAACACACAAAAACACACATCATAAACACACACACACACATATGAACACGTACATAAAGACACACGTTTCATTCAGAGTAAATCCTCATGCAGACGTGTATAAATTGAAGGATTAACGTCTCATAAAGAGAAATCTGTCGGGATCCGAGGATTCAGCCTCACCTGCTCAGGTGTGACGTTCAATTACTCTGCGAGGGTGTTTCCGTGGGTGGGGGGATGTTTTTATATTTATGTGTATGCTGCTGTTATTCATGCATATTGATCAGGATACATTTTTCTGTGTAGGTCTTTAACTCTGTGTTTGCTGATATGGACATCTTGCAGATCTTTGTTTTTCTGTGTGCATATCTACCATGTGTGAGTTTGCATCTTGAGTTATTTTGTTTTATTTATGCTGCCTAACAGTCATTTCAGATGAGGCAGAAGCTTGTCTGGTTTTTGGCAGGAGCAGGGTTGTCAAAGATACCAAATTTTTTAACTTTGATACGATGCTAGTACAAATCAAACCAAATGGATGTTTGATTCCACATCAACAAAAATAGAAGTCCTAGGCACCGAATATTGGTTTCTCTATTGTTTTCAATTCGAACAAATTAGTGGTGGAACGGATCATAGCTGATCTGTGATGCGTTCTGGTCCCCCCACAGCGTTCGGGGTGCATGTGATCCACAAGTTTTTGCAGACTTTCACACAGTGATGTGTTATGAAGTGTTGATATTTCAGTGTGTACGGTGACTTTGACTCAAAACGCTGCTTTGACTTTTCTCACCATGTCTGTATTTATCATGCAGGTATCAGCGTTTGGTTACGAGTGACAACAATCAGAAATGTGTCGTCAGTAACGTACCAGCCAGCTGTTGTCTGTAAACGTAGACAAACAAACTCCTTTAAACGGCGCTGTGTTCGTTCAAAAATGTACACGGCCCTTTTGGTGTTTGTGGAATGACACCGTCTGATGGTGCTGAAAACGGGGATGAATTCCTCCTTCTCATCAGTCTTGTGAAGTAAATGTTGTTTTTTAAAAGCTTCTGTACTTTTTGATTCTCTCGATCACTGACAGAGCGTGCATCGTTTTTAAAACATGTGTAATCAGAGAAGTTTGAGACATTTTGACAACCTTTGTTTTTGAATGAAGTGTTTTGTTTTGTTTTAATTGATGCTTTGTGAAAGAGGGGCCGATATTATATGATTAGTCTTCTTTCTGCTCCTTTTCATTCAAAATTTGAGATTTTATGTTTGTTTGTTTTTCTTAACTTCGTTTGTTTGAATGAAATGAAATTTACAAATAAAAAAATAAAAAAAACAACCTCACATTGAACTGTTTTCATGGTTTGTTAGTTTGTCCTTTTGATGGCTTATTACCCCGCAGAGCTCTTGTATTTCTGTTGCAGCCAGTCAGATTTCTCTGCAGAAAGTGGCCCCTCCCCCCTCTGCAGATTTAATAATTTGAATTTGGATGACTTCATTTTTCAGTTTAAAAACAGAGACACACATCCTGTTTGTGTCCACTCGGGTCGCATGGTTTGTGTTTAATGTGTTTTTTTGTGGAAGTGAATGTTGTGGCCTGCAGCCCTGCCAGTGGACGGACGGACACACACACACACACACACACACACACACACACACACGGCACAGACAGTGTGGTGATATGCTGACAGCAGAGAAAGATGTGGGTCAGTGGTGGGGGTCTTGTTGTTGTATTTGGTGATGATGTGGTGTGTGTGTGTGTGTGTGTATATCTGTGTGTGTATATCTGTGTGTGTGCCTGGTGGTTTGCCAGTTTGAGGAAACTCCCCCACTTTAATCCTGTTACTGTCTCTGCCTGCAGCTCTCTTTTTCCTCGTTCTCTCTATTTTTAATCCTGACTTTTTTTTTCTCTCCGTCTCTCTCACGCAGTTTTTTTTTCTCGTCTGTCCCACTTCCTGTCAAACATCTGTGTTTTTGTTCCTCCTACTTTTTTTTAAAGCAAGCTTGACACTTTTCTGTTTTCACTGCTTCTTGTTTTAAATTTGATCAAATACAAAAAGCAACAGCCCAACGATTGTCCTCCAACATCTGTATTTTGTCCCTCTTTTCATTATTCATCATTGCTCATACAAACGATGTCAGGAAAACACTGATTGAATGCTCTGACATGTTTGTAAGATCAGTAGAGGTGTACGAATTCAGCGTCTGGTGACTGGAAACGCCTGATTTTCAGTCCACAGTTACACACACACACACACACACACACACAGTCGCAGGTTTCATGTCATGCAGACAGCGGCACTAAAGTGACAGACCCTGGCTGTGAAGCTCCGTCTAATGGGCCTGCTCTCCTCGCTCTACAACCTGGATGTAAACAAACACAGTGAACAGATAACATCTTGTTGGAGCAGCATGATGTGGCAGTAATCTGATTTTTTAAAAATGGAGATAAATATGTATGTAGGCTGTGTCACCTGAACATATAGAACAGGTATTTGGTCATTAATGTCAGGGTTGGTAATTTCCTCCAGATCCACTTTTTCAGATTTTGGTCAGAAATCATCTTTAGGTCCTGACAGAAATTAATAACTCATGTTCTCTGAAAAAGGAACAAAGAAAATCCGTCATCTGTATCAGTTGTAAGCCTGTAAAAACTTCGACGAATGTCTGCCACGAGGTACCAATCTGATGAACCAATCAGACACCTCCCTGTCTCCCTGCTCGCTCTCTACCTCTTGCGTGCTCTAGCTCACACTCAAAGCGCGTCACAGATGACTTTAGGAGTTTATACTGTGAGTTTACTTACCACTGAATGAGACATGAGACGACGTAGTTTCTACACAATGCAAGAGATGAGCTGAGGTCCACTTCTGGAGAGACGGCGCTCGTGCATGTAAGTGAGGGGGCGTGGCTTTAGAGGGAGCACAGAGGGGAGGGGGTGGGTGCAGACGGAGCACTGAGGGAATGCTACTTTCAAAATCATGCTAGTTTAAAAAAAAATACCAACCCTGCCTTTAACCTGCAGTGAGGACAGAAGGCTTGCGGTGCTAGCACTGCTAATGCTAGCCACACTGAAAACCAAAGTGCATCATCACCCCCCCCCCCCCCCCCCCCCGGGTGTAGAATAATCGTTTAGTCTGAATTTAATAATCTGTATAACCGACTCTGCTCTCCAGAATAACTTTTTCTGCCTCGTCATGTTGGAGTCTGTTGACGTTTTCTTTTCCATTCAGCATCTTTCAACATCACATACCAACGTTCTGTTACGTGTGATCATCCTTTCATAATTACTCATCCTCTCTGACCTGCTGTATACTAATCCATGGCTGTCTGCTGTCAGTGGGTCACACACACACACACACACACACACACACACACACACACACACACACACACACACACACACACTCAGATGTGACAGATGTTTCATGTCTTGCGTCTGTAAGCTGCTTCTTGAAACCTGAATTTTCCTCTGGATCAATGAAGTATCTATCCATTCATCTGTGCGTTGCATTAGGTTGCCACCATGATGCATACGTGTTGGGTCGCTCTCCAGTCACTGTTTCACTTGCACAACTCTCAGCAGAGATAGTAAAGATGAGAGATGTCTCACTCCTCAGCAGCTCATCTCTGGAAATGATGTTATGTTCGTGCAGAGTATTTAAAACCCGTACCATGACGAAACCATCGAAAATTCAACAATTTAATTTGTTGGCAACAAATGTTGTCATCATTTCTGTGTTGACAATGTGGACTTATTGTCTCTGCCCGATGAAGCAGGCCTGGTAAAAAGGTTATCTCCTGTTCTGAGGGCTGAAAAGAGGCTCAGATGGGTTAGTGTTGACACATGGATTTAGTCTCCCTCTGCAGTCTGCGAGAGAGAAGTGATGACCTTTCACTGTTCATTAAACCACAACACACACACACACACACACACACACACACACACGTACACACACATGAAGGTGAAGTGTAAACCTGCTGTTTCTGTTCTCCTGATTGACATTCCTGACCTTTACTCTCACACTCAGCCTGATGCTGTCTCCGCTGCACATGTCTCACTAAAATTCACCATAACTAAAAATGTATGAACGGTGAAGGGAGAGGTTATTTTTGGAGATAGACAAAAAAGTAAATCATTGTCTGTACAAAATGGGCGAGCCTGCAGGACAACACAAAATACAACATTTTGTTGCCAACAAATTAAATTGTTGAATTGTTGATGGTTACGTCATGGTGCTGGGTTTTGCATTCTCTGCGAGGACACGTCATGGTTTTCAGATCCTAGTAGCTGAGGAGTGAGACATCGCTCATCTTCACAATCTCTGCTGAGAGTCTCGCATGTCAAACAGCGACATATTACTCAGTACTGGATGCCTAAGACTTCAAACAGGTACCAGTTTTTACTAGAACCATATCTATGTGTTTAAAACTCTGGTGTTGTGACATCCATAGATAAACCCTTTTTTAATTTGTGGGTCTGTTATTGAACAGCCTGCATAATAATACCTCTGTACAGGTGTTCTTTATAGCAGGATGTGTGTGTAAAAAGGGCTAGACCAAGGATTCCCAATGTGTGTGTGTGCGTGCTTGCATGCATGACTGGTCGATTTGTATTTTACTCTTTCCATCATCTGTTCAGGGACAACAGATGGACATTAGCTAGTTAGCTAAATCTGGTACAACGCATCTCCTCTCTTTTCTGTTTTTTTTTTTGGACACTGTCTCTGATTCAAATAAACTTAGAAACTAAACTAACGGGGGGGGGGGGGGGGGGGGGGGTCGTAAGGCGCCGAGAGGGGGGTTGCGATATTCCATCCAAAAACATGTATTTATGAAAAAGATCGCATATTTCACCCATTATTGTGAAAAATACAAATTCTTATAATAAATGACTGAGATGATATTAGCCTCGTAGTCTGCCCGGCTGTGTGCAACTGTAAATGTTTGAACCACCTCTGTGGACAGTGTGGGACCCCAGACTCTAGCTCCTTATTTTGGGGGTCATGATAGAGAAAGTCCAGCGTTAACTAACCTCTCTGTCATGTCATGAGATTCTATGCAGCACAAACAGCAGAACAATCCTTTCAGTTTCATTATCACGTACATCACAGTAAACAGCAGCAGCAGGGCCAAAGGTCAGAGATGATTAAACCACAGTTAAGTAGTAAAGTCTTCACTTTATCTCCACTCCTCTTTAATATTGGTATGTTTAGAAAAAGTTAGCTTTCAGCTGGAATCTGTTCTGTTGATATGAGTCCAGTAAAAGCGCTGGGATAATTTGATAAAATTAATTATTAAAAGGGTGAGCACATGGAAAAATATATTTGTGCCAGGATTGGAATGAGGGTTATTTAATAATCCAGAACATCAGACCGGAGTCACAGTTCAGCTGGAGTTCAGTTCAGCTCTCAGCCCGTCCATAAACAATCTGTAGACAAATCTGTCTCGCTGCGCCGTGAGTGGTTGAAGGATAATAAACGGGCTCACCACATCATGACGCAGATCTATGAAGACTTTGAACTCATGATCGGTCAGCTCTATCTGCAGGAAGAGAAGAAAACAACTTTTACAATTGTTGTTTTTTTTTTTAATGGAGTTTGGTTTGACCGTTTCAGATTTAAACCGAGGAGGTCAGGAGAGTTGACCCCGACAGGTTTTTGCAAACTCCTGCACACTGTCAAAACTGCAGAAAATATTGCCAAAGTATTTGTGTAATTTAGACTGTGCTCTCTCTCTCTCTCTCTCTCTCTCTCTCTCTCTCTCTCTCTCTCTCTCTCTCTCTCTCTCTCTCTCTCTCTCTCTCTCTCTCTCTTTCTCTGACTCTCAGCAGCTGTTGGTTAAAATCTGACATAAACTCTGAAGTCTTTTTATCAGAGATAGGACAGATCTAATATCGGGTATGATATGACGTAATATTATGGGATAAAGGACTGACGGCGCCACTCTAGATAAATTGGGCCCGTTAAACATTCTCAGACTGCACAGTCTCCGTCTGAAGACGTTCAGACTGAACTGTAAGAAGTGTGGACAAATCGTCTCCATGACGACGGTCAGACGAGCTGGAGCAGCTCCTTCTGTATATCGGTGTTTTTCTATTTTTATGAAGATTTGTTTCTTTTTGATTCTGTTCATCGTTAAAATAACCGCACTGTCCTGTTTTAAAATAACTTGGTATCATATGAAAAGTTCTGAAAAGCTTTGACGTTTAGCACATTTTATTTACTTAAAAATGAACGTGATTTACAGACGATCAAAACCAACATAACAGATATAACACATTTTTCGATAATGCTAATTAGAATGTCAAATATTAGAAATAACAACTATGAAAATGAAAACATTAATATCATAACTATCGTTTAAATATTTTGATATAAATTAAATAGTTGGTCCTGATTAATGATGAACTCCTGCAGCTTTAACGCTCAGTGAAAAAACCCTTTTTGTGTCGTACTCTGAGGTCGACCCAGCTCTGCTAACCTACTGTGTGTGTGTGTGTGTGTGTGTGTGTGTGTGTGTGTGTGTGTGTGTGTGTGTGTGTGTGTGTGTGTGTGTGTGTGTGTGTGTGTGTGTGTGTGTGTGTGTGTGTGTGTGTGTGTGTGTGTGTGTGTGTGTGTGTGTGTGTGTGTGTGTGTGTGTGTGTGTGTGTGTGTGTGTGTGTGTGTGTGTGTGTGTGTGTGTGTGTGTGTGTGTGTGTGTGTGTGTGTGCTGCAGATTTGTTAGTGTAGCTAATTTTCATTCTTCGATCTCTCTGATTTGACTTCTTAGACACAAAACAACATGAACAGCATCATGTTGCTGCTGTAACAGCTTAATCAACTGTGTGTGTGTGTGTGTGTGTGTGATGAAGGAGCAGACTGATCTCTCTGGGTGTTCTCGTCCTACTTTCCCCCTTGTGCTGACAGAAAGTGGGGCGATCGAGGTAGTGAATGAGTGAGTGAGTGAGGGAGGGTTGTGTTTCTCCTCTGAGTTTATGGAGTAAATATTTATTCAGAAAAAATCAAACAAACAAACAAGCACACAGATTGCTGTCTTTGTGTGTGTGTTGTCCTGCAGCACAATGAACCCCCGGGCTGTGGTTATGTTGGTGCTCTCTCTCTCTCTGTCTCTCTCTCTCTCTCTCTCTCTCTGTGTCTCTCTCTCTCTCTCTCTCTGAGGATGTCGATTGATGTGTGGGTGGATGTTCAGCTGAAGTACTCGCTCTGTTACGTAACTGTGAGTTCAAGTTAGAGAACAAAACACAGGGAGGAGGAGGAGGAGGAGGAAGAGGAGGATGAGGAGGAAGATGAGGAGATGGAGGAGGAGGAAGAGGAGGAGGAAGAGGAGGAGGATGAGGAGGAGGAGGAGCATGAGGAGATGGAGGAGGAGCATGAGGAGGAAGAGGAGGATGAGGAGATGGAGGAGGAGGAAGAGGAGGAAGATGAGGAGATGGAGGAGGAGGAAGAGGAGGAGGATGAGGATGAAGAGGAGGAGATGGAGGAGACAGCTTCAAATGAAATTGATCAATCTAGAAAGAGACAAAGAGGTGGAGCTGAGGAGGGCCTTAAATCTCCCTACAAACACCTACAACACACTCACCTGTCAGTCTAATCAGCCACGCCCCTAATTATTCAAATTACCTTAGTACAGGCATGAAGAGAGAAATGAGGGAAAGAGACCAAATCAGTTTTTGTACCAGGCTGTTAGACATGAGGTTCTATGGAGATGGGCTCACTGCAGGAGACAGCCTCTAGTGGACACTCGAGGAACTGCAGTTGTTCCTGCATTGGCTTTATTTCTCAACACTGGCGGTTGATTGTAAACTTTGGAGTCAGCGCGCCTTCTGCTGGACAAACTACATGATGACATCATCTCTTAATAGCTCCCGTCGCATCGTCTGCTGCATCACACGTTCTGTCTGAAAGATTTTCCTGAGCGATTATCAGAACACACGCTCGCACCGATTCTGTTATTTCTGTGGTACTCCCAGACCAGCTCATGATGTCAACCCAACAGCAGATCTGTCAGGCTGTACTCGTTACTGCTGAACTCTTTCTACGGTGACTCAGTGTGGACAAAAAGTGTGAGTGTGTGTAAAAATAGATCCTGAGTATAAAGCAGGGTCTGCAGGAGGAAAACAAAAAGGAGCCGAGGCTGTTTTCTGAGCTCGCATAAATCTTCTCCGGGACGAGGAATGTTCCACCAGAAAACAATTTAGTGTTTACTTGTGTGTGTGTGTGTGTGTGCAAGTGTGTGTGTGTGCAAGTGTGTGTTTGCCTCCCGTAAACATACCTTATAAAGCAAATTTTGTGTTTTATGGTTTTTTAGGAATGTGTGTGTGTGTGCAGTAATGGCCTGTCCTCCCACAGGAATCCTGCATGACCTATTTCACAACCCACGTCCATCTGCCACACACACGCACACACACACCTACACATGCACATACAACACATGCATGCACACACACATACACACTGCTTCTATGTTTAGATCTGAAAGCACACAATATGCATTTTTTTGCCGCAGGATGAACATAAAACACACACACACACACACACTTTTGTGCAGTCACTGATGTGTGCAGCTTCACATACACGCATGTTTGCATCCATGACTCTGCATCCATGCAGAAAGTGTCACATGGTCGTCATGGTGACCTCAGCTCCTGTCATCTTCTCCTTCTTCTTCTGTTACATTAAAAGTATGTTTGTTTGTTTTCTCTAGAAAGTTTGTGACTTTTTCTGTTTCTGTGAACTCCAGAGGAATATTTGGAACCACACTTTTTCATTCCTCTGAGGTGTTAAAGGCAGAACGTGAGACATTTTACACATAAATATTTCACAAATCCAGCGACAGGAACTAAAATCAGTCTGAGATGTTGTTTACATTTCAGTGTCTCTGTAAGAGAACCTGCACCCTGAAAAAAGATGATATCCTGTTTCTATTTATTCTCACCTTTAGTGTCGAAGGAGATGCTTTATTTATTTTGGGAATTAAAAATATCTTCAAGTGAAAGTTAATTATTCAGTGACCTTTCTATAAAGAATACATTTATTATAATCAATGTGTTCTCTTTTGACCTTTATCTGTGTGAACATTAAGATAAAAGCAGCATGGAGTTCAGGCTGTGACCTTTTTATGTACTTTTTTAAACCTTTAAAGAGTCACGTTAGTCCTCCGTCGAGCTGCAGCAGTGAAGCTGTTTGTATTTATTCTGTCTCTGTTCTTCTTTTGTGTGTGTGTGTGTGTGTGTGTGTCTGTGTGTCTGTGTGTCTTTTGGGTGTATAGCCTGTCATTACGGTGCTGCAGGGAGGAGTCTCCCCTTTTCCTGCACCAGCAAAGGATGCAGCTGCAACACACACACACACACAATCACACAGAAACTGAATCTTCTGCACATCACAATGATTCATAAAACATGTTAACCTACTACATTTGGAGTTTGCATATTTTTGTTGAAGCTGTAATGATAAATCATTATCTCCTTCTTATTCATGGATAAAACTATTTCTGATTTTTCCTGCAGAAATGTCACATTTTCTTCTTATTAGCTTCTCTGGGTGACTTTCTGCTTTCCCCCCTGTTTTCTGAATGAAGAGTTTTTGGTTTTATAAAAAAAAAAGAATCTGAAGATGACTTTGGATTCTGATAAATTATGATTAACTTGTAAAAGTTTCTGACATTTACCAGGTTGAATGTGAATCGATTCACCATAAAAAACAAAAAAAACAATCAGCTGTTTATTGGATAATGACATGAATCTTCATCTGCAGCTCACGTTTTTATTTCACTCTGCGGACATGAAGAGTGAGTAAACTGAATCTCTCAACAATAACAACTCACTCTTTGTTTTCTCTTCCTCTTCCAGTCGTCTCCCTCCCTTCCTTCTTCCCCCCCCCCCCCCCCCCCCCCCCAGCAGTGTGTTCAGATGACAGAGCTCTGTGGATGTTAATGAGTGGGCAGAAAACATTTTTGTGTCTCGGATGCTTGGCCTCCACATTCCTGCTCCGAGCCCGACTGTTTGTTCATCACGACAACGAGCAGAGAAGGCACGGAGGGACTCTTTTTTTCCTCTCTCTGCACGTCTACAAAGCGAACAGCAGCAACAGAAACTTTATTCAATTCTAAGAAAACACACAGACCAGCTGTTTGTGGAGAAGACGTCAGTCTCCCGGTGTGGTTGTGCTGAGTAGTGCGTCGCTTCATACTTCATTTCTATTGGCTGGTAGTTGACATAGATCTTAGACGCGTTCACTTTGTCAGATGTTGTTTCAGGCTATCTTTAGTCACAAGACCATGAGACCGGTCATCTTTGATCCTCTCTCACAGTGAGACGTAGGTGCATCCGTTATGGAGCCACCACTGCAGATATAGCCAAGATTGATCAACTTTCGTCTGGATATTAGTTCGGTCATAACCTTAACGGTTGTATAATTAAGTTTAATATCATCTCACACTGTACAGCCTGATTGATAAACATGACCTGAGTGCTCACGAATGTGAGTGTGTGTAGCTGTATGACCAGCCGGGAGCAGCTGATCGGGCCGTGTGTGACCGGCCCTCATGACCTCCTGTACAGTGATCGACAAACGACTCACCATCAGGCTGAAATTCGGAGCGACTTTATAAACAGTTGTGTGACTCAAAAATCTTGTCAGACGAGAGAGAAAGATAGAAAGACCCGGATCGCTGGCGACCTGTTTGTACAGAAATGTTTCTGTTGATTCTTTAGAGGTCAAAGGTCACACATTATCAACATCAGTCTGACTAACCTTTTGACCTCGATGAAATCACATCCTGTTTCTTAAGAGAGGGAGAGTGTGTGTGTGTGTGTGTGTGTGTGTGTGTGTGTGTGTGTGTGTGTGTGTGTGTGTGTGTGTGTGTGTGTGTGTGTGTGTGTGTGTGTGTGTGTGTGTGTGTGTGTGTGTGTGTGTGTGTGTGTGTGTGTGTGTGTGTGTGTGTGTGTGTGTGTGTGTGTGTGTGTGTGTGTGTGTGTGTGTGTGTGTGTGTGTGTGTGTGTGTGTGTGTGTGTGTGTGTGTGTGTGTGTGTGTGTGTGTGTGTGTGTGTGTGTGTGTGTGTGTGTGTGTGTGTGTGTGTGTGTGTGTGTGTGTGTGTGTGTGTGTGTGGCTTGTGATAGCTGCCGTTTGAAGGCGCCATATTTACGCCCCTGCCCTGTGAAGTTTTGCCAATCTGAATGTGGCAGAGTCTTAATGTGGGGGACGATGTGTTTCCCCCCCAACGGTACTGTCTTTGGAGACAGAACAGTGACGTTACAGAGGCGAGAGAGGACGGGGTCAGAGGAGCCAGCAGCAGAGCGGAGCGCTGTGCGTGTGATTGTGTGTTTATGTCGAGCACCAACTGTGCCGAGCTTCTGCAACGCCGCAAACGCAATTTCAGTTCACAGACTGGGACATGAACATACGCCGTTGCAGAATCACTTTAAATGTTCAAAGACGTGATGACGACTGAGCTTACTTACGGTGCTTTTTTAGTCTGAAAGGGTCGATTGTTTGTAGATCACATCACTCTTAGTGAGGATGTAGCTGGTTCAGTGCTGAACTCAGAGGAGCTTCGTTCTTCTCTTAAACGTGACGTATTTCTTCTTCAGTCTGCTTCAGTAACTGTCTGTAATCACGCCGTTGTTCAGTAAACTCCGCCTCCTTTGTTTGCAGCTGCACTCGGGGTTAAAATCAGATCTCCTTCATGTCCGTCTCTATCAGCAGCTGACGATCTCTCTGAGAAAAAGACGAGCCGTCTCTCTGCCGCTCCTCCTGCTTATCTGCAAACTGCAAGTTAGAACAAGCGACCTGGAGGGAATTTGTCCTGAAACTCTCACACTAACTCAGATCATAACTCTGAAACATGTCGGAGATTTACTGACGAGTTACAGAAGAACGGCCCGAGGTCAGACGAGCTGGTTGGTTACTGGTTTGAATCCAGGACAGACTGGGAGACCTGACATGTATTGTGACCCCTTTAGTTGAAATGGACTCAGAGTTGTCTCATTGTAATGTTGTTACAGCGTGTGTGTGTGTGTGTGTGTGTGTGTGTGTGTGTGTGTGTGTGTGTGTGTGTGTGTGTGTGTGTGTGTGTGTGTGTGTGTGTGTGTGTCTGTGTGTCTGTGTCTGTGTCTGTGTCTGTGTCTGTGTCTGTGTGTCTGTGTGTTAAATGACCTCAGGCCTGAATCATCACACGACATCACGTTTAAATGTGAGCTGACAGAAGTATGTCTGAGAGGACGACGTGCCCTGGAAACATCTCCTCTGCTGTCAGCGTACAGATATATAAAATATATAACATTTATTTCTCCTGCAGGTCGCTGTGAGGTCATAAACTGTTTATAAAGTCTCCTGCATGTTAATGAAATGATGATATTGAACATGCTCTCTGTTACTAGCTGACTAGTTGACATGCTTCTTGTGAAAATAAAAACGTCATTGATACCTGTTTGTTACCACGGCAACAAAAATAAACATCCTAGACACCCAATATCGGGTTATTTAAATGATTAGTGGACGGATTCAGAGTCTTTGTGCATCCAAAAAGGAGGAATTTTTCTGACCATTGTTTCGGTCACATGGCAACTTGAGCTCATGGTGTGTGCGTGTGTGTGTGCGTGCGTGCGTGCGTGCGTGCGTGCGTGCGTGCGTGCGTGCGTGCGTGCGTGCGTGCGTGCACGTTCCCCTTTTGCTCTGCAGTGTTGTTGCACTTGAAATCGGGCTTGTTCTCGGGACCGTACTCAAGATCACTTTTTCAAGGTCTCCGTGTCGTCTTGGAATCGAAAGCATTTTTACTCGGTCTTGTCTCGGTCTCAGACTTGGCGGACTCCGGATTTTAGATCAAGACCGGTCGAGACCACCACTGAAAGGCTGTTTGTCTAAGTCATTACTGTGATAAGAGGAAAACGCCTCTTTTCAAAAGAACAAATAACTTCAATTCATTTGTAGTTTGACTTTTATCCCCTGGTTACGGTCGCAACCTTCCAGGTGTTACAGTGAGTGACACGCCCCCTGCCCTGCACACAATATGATGATTCTCAGTGATATTTATGGTCTTGGTCTAGTCTCAGTCTCGTCCTACCTTGGTCTTTGTCTTGACTAAGTCTAGATACCTAAATGTCTTGGTCTTGAGCACTCTGGTCTCTGATATGTCTGGTCTTTACTACTTCCTACGGGGGGGGGGGGGGGATACAGCGCACACCTCATCCCGCTCTGAATGTCCCCTCTCACTGCAGCTCCTCGTTAAAAATATGACTTAGTTTGTCATCTACGCTTCTGTAGTTTTGTTTTTGTTGAAGTTTCAGTCCTTTTGGTTCTATTGATCATTCAAATAACAGAGAGTGTTCTAAAACATGTGGTATCAAAGAGAAGTCTTCCTCTGAACCAGCGATGTGTTCACAGTCATGTGTTTGAGTCAGACAGTCGGAGGATGAAGCGGACTGA